>NW_020174703.1:4840644-4962393 GCF_003031525.2 Neophocaena asiaeorientalis asiaeorientalis
AAAAAAAAAAAAAAAAAAAAAAAAAAAAAAAAAAAAACAAGAAATGTTACATTTTGCAGAGTCTGTGTGCGGTGGGGAAGCTTAAGGAGCCAGTTAAGACTCTATAGGTACTAGAAGGTACTCTGAAAAGTATTCTTATTTGGGAACACTGGTTTCTCCAGGTATAACACAGAGTATTGAATTGTGGCAGGACAGTCACTAGATTTTTCCAACTACCTGTCCTTGCTCACAGAGAAATTCAGGACCTGTCAAAATGGAATTCTAAGCATATATTTCTCCTTTATTAACATAATAATAAAACACTTGATTCTTCACTGACTCTCTTGTTTGGGTCTAGCACATCTTTGTATATATTTTTAGGAGGAAGTAAGCAAGAGCTCAACTGGTATGGACTTCTTAGGCTAAAAACACTTTCTACAACAAATGGCTTTCTCAGATTCAGTGTGTTCAGCTGAGACTATGCAAGACAATGCTAAGTGAGCAGACTGACACTTGCCCTCAAGTGTAATAGCAGATTCAGTTAAGTGAGCGCGTTTAGAGGAATTCAGAAAATTAGAATCTAGGTCCATCTGTGCAAGAACGATAAGTGAGTGTGTAGTTACAGTTGCAAGGACTCAGTGATATGAGTCCAGCTAAAAGAATGTGCCTTATTTGGCCATCTCTAGGTTGAGGGAGGAGGTCCACTGTATTAATTTCAGGGACTCCAAGGAATCTCTGGATCCGTATTTAGAAATTACTGCTACTGGTGGATCAAGGCATTTTGCAGGGACAGTACATGTTCATCTTTAAGTTCCTTGAGGGAAGGTCCTTGCTTCAGCTGTTTACTGTTGAATCACTGGATCCTAGAACATGCCAGAACATAGTAAATGCCCAGAAATGTTTGCTGACTGATTGACATGGCAATCCAGAAAACACAATTCAAATGCCCCATAAGCTTTGACCGATATGGTCAAAGGAGGCTTAAGGCTTCAGGAAATCCAGATAAATAAGGCCTGTGTCTCAGGGTATTTTCTGTGCATCAAGACCATTCTGGTAACCTGTTAAAATGCATGTTCTAGAGCCTCTACCCCCAAATTCTGATTCAATACGTCTCTTAGAGTGGGGCATTAGAACTTTATATCAGGCATCCTATGAGGTGAATCTAAAGTAGTCTGTCATTTGATAACCACTGCACTAAAACCTCCAGAGATGTAACTGAGTTGGGCTCCAGTCCTAGAGTGAGGGGCATGATTAGATTGGGAAAGGAGTACAGGGCACTCGCTTAGGTCTCTTTAGGCCATCTCTAGAACAAACTCTTCTCCCAAGAACACCCAGAAGCTTGTCTGAATGCAACCAAAGACCTTTGAAAACCTATGTTCAAGGGACTGCTTCAAGTACAGGTAGGGAATATGAATTTTTATGGGCACGTCATTTGGATGGTGAGTATGACAGTGCCTTTTCCATCCTGAGTCTAAGGAACAAATTTCTCTATAATTTCCAGGCATCCATAATAATAAAATTACCCTAGTTTCATATCTTTACATTGTCTTGATGATGAGAGCTTGTTCTGGGCTCCAATATACCCAATCAAATTGAGATATAGATATTCCCCAAGTATTCAAGTGGGGCCATTGTGACTCCACAACATATCCTATCCTACCACTAAACTCACTCACCTCTGTTTGATGGGAGAGCAGAGGTGAACTGTGTTCTAGAAAATGTCAGGAGCAGCCAGTCAGCTACAGAGATCTCAGGAGATGGAGAAGGACATTTCCAGGCACTTTTACTGAAGTACCTTATCTGTGGCTGGATAAGATATGCATTCACATGTGAGTTCCTTTGGTGAGAAGTCATGAACTTATTATAAGGTAGGGCACAGCAGAGTGATTGTGATCCTAGATTTTTACTCAATAAACTCCTACATAATTCCAGAAAGAATACTTAGGGAAAAAGTTTCTCCTGCAAGAATTGTATTAATAATTTTAACATTTTCCACGTACCCAACAGTAACTCGTATACATGTCAAAGTTACTTGAGGTAATGGTGTCTTTGAATGCTCTTATAGCTCAGCTGGATTCCAAAGTGAAGCCTCCTGTAACCTCAGGCATGGTGAGGGAGCAAAAGAAATAGTGGAGGTATGATCCTCGGAAACTGACTAACTACAGACAAAGTCTTGGCCAAAGCAGCTGAACACATATACTTTTGAATTATTAGGGTGTAGAGGTCAAGTGATACTCTGCTAGAATTGGCCTCTAGTTGAAGTCCCTAGAAGCTCCAGGAGTGTATACATGGATTGAGAGCTCAAGAACAAAGCCAGAGCTTCAATTTAATTCCTTATTTAATCCACAAGGCAAAGATAAACTTCTAAAATCTGATAGGGCCAAGAGTTTTACCGAAAAACCACAAGTGGATTTAGAAGGTCTGTCAGTCAACTATTACTAAAATAATGCTGCATAACAAACATCTACAAAACATCAGTGCAACACAATAATAAGCACTTAGTTAGCTCATGCAGTGTTGGTTGACTGGAGGTTAGCTAATCCAGATTGAACTTGGCTGGATGGTTCTGTTCCACATGTCTATCAATCGTCTCCTGAGACTAGCATTAGTCTGAGAATGTTTTTCTCATGAATATAGCAGAAGCACAAGAGAACAAGTGGATACACAGCAAGTCTCTTAAGGCCTAAGCTCAGAACTGGCACAGTGGACTTGCACCTGATGCTATCAGCCAAAACAAGTCTCAATGCCAATCCCAAACTCAAGGGGTGGGAAAATAAACTTTAGACCTTTAATGGGAGAAACTGAACAGTCATATGGCAAATTAGATGAATGCATGGAAGGTAATGTGATCTGCCACAAAGGTGATCAACAAGCATGCCAGATGCAAAGGGGACCATGATGGGACTTCTGCACAGATGTGAAGATGACCAACAGACCTGTCGTCCTAGGTCGGGCTGCTTCTGCAAAATACATTTCCCTCATATATTGACCTTTGTTACTACTGACTCCAGAGCAAGAACAATGAATATTAAATCAAATCTCCTCTGGTCAATGTATACCTTCTGAAATAGCTCTACAAGAATGAAACTAGTGTTCATTCTTCTCCTTAAACGTTATTCTTTAAATTCACTTAGCATATCACTAATACTTTGAATAACAAATCAGTTATTATCTGGATGTAGAGGGGGCTTACTACTTATTGTACAATAATTACACACAGAAGGAATAAACAGCCTCTCTGCCTTTGCCAGGCTTTAACGGTCTGATCATCTGGGTGTGGAGAGAATGAACTTCAAAATCTCTCTTCAGAGACTTCCAAATGCATTAAATTCTCAGTAGGTTTGGCAGTAACTGTAAAAATAATTGTGTTATGACTGCCAAAGGAGAAAGCTGGGTCTATCAGTTGGCTACCCAGGAATTATTATAAAATTAAAATCAGCTCAATTGGGTCTTGGCAACTAACCATATCCTTGAATTCTGAACAGAGTATGAATCTATTCAAATTGCCTTTCTGCAGATTTCATAGAATCACAAAGGAATTAAGACACAACTTGTCATTTCTTCGATTTTTGGATCATACCTTAAAGATTGTTCTGTGTCTTCACAAACTTTCTTCTTTTTCTCTTTTATGTGTCTTACCAGAGAATTTTATCTCAGAATACTTCACCAAGTACAACTCAGCAGCTGTTCTCAGTTAATAGATTAAGTCAGTACACAAAATGTAAACTAAAACCTGCTTTGGGTGTTTGTTTTTAAAGTCAGAAAGTACATACACAGCTTTGAGACTTGCATTTTCCTCACAGGAGTCTCCAAATCAGGATGTTCCAAAGAGATCAATTAGGTAACTGCACTTGGAAGAGTGGGTATAGTTTTCAAAGAAAAAAAACGTCATTAAGGGAAAATACAATGTGTATTATGTTGGTTACCTGGATAATCAATGACTATTATCAATACTAGAAAAATGGATCTGCCTATATAACCATAGTTTCACAAAGGCATCTAGCAACATTAAATAAAATTTCATTCACTAGATAATCCTCTTTATTTTTCTAAATAAGGCATGCCATCTAGCTTCCAAGGAAAGAAGTAGTATTTCAAAATACTCTTTCTCCAACATGGCAGTTGCAAATGTAAATTGACCATACATAAGGAAATCATATGAGGGTTCTTTATACATTTCAATACTTGTTGAAGTAAGGAGTTAAATGACCAAAAACTGCCACAGATAGGACATTTGTGAATGTGCAAACAGAAGTCACAGTTATAACATAAGCTCATTACTCCATGTAGCCACTGCCTAGACCACTGGCTTTCAAAATTTTTGACCATGACACACAGTAAAACACAAATTTAACATCACAATTCAAATACACATATTCACATCCTCAAACACACACACATAAACTGAAATAACAGATTCAGGAAATGGGTACTTAACTCGCATTACATATGGTACATGCTGATGATTTGTTTCTCCTCTATTTCATTGTTTCCAAATGCTGATAGCAAAGCATTATAAATGATTTTATAGCCTACTAATAGGTTGTGATCCCTATTTGAATTTTGGAGAAGTTGTTGAGCCTTAGTGGGTATCAAAGTCCAGGTTCCCTGGAAATCAGACCCCAAGGAAAAGCTTTAGTGCTTTGAGAGTTTTTATCTCAGGAAAGCAAGAGTGAGAGGAAAAGGAAGTGAGTCAGGGGAAAAGGAGGAACACATATAAAGTGGTACATTACTGATTTGGCCACAGCTTCATAAGAAAACACAGCTGGTTGCTTGGTCACAAAGGAGGGACATCTCCAGAATATCTGCATAGAAAAGTCCTTCGTAGAGGGTGGAGGAGGAAGGCAAGCTTTAACTGTAAACTCCTCATATATAGTCTCTCATTGGTCAAAATTCACCCCATTTCAACTCCCTTACATTTCTGGATTAGGTCGCCCAGTTCATCTGGGCAGAACCTCTTCCAGTAAGGTCAGACCAGGTGTTAAGGCAGCTGGGTGGGGTACCTGCCCATGGACCAGATGCCGATGCCCGTATCTCGTCCTTGAGGGAGCCTGAGACAACCTGAGATGAAGGGATGGTCATGGCAGCCAGTCTTTAAGACCCTGGAGAGGACACAAGTTGTCCTGTTCTTTAGTCAGGAAGTGGGACAAGGCCCAGGAGTCATGTAGAGCTGAGCACACATGGGAGGCCCCCAAATCAGGGCCACTGTGTTGGGGAAAACACAGATCTTGGAGTTGGACAGGCCTAGGTTCATACATATCCATCTCCACTTTCCAGCATGTGATATCTATGTAAGTTGCTTTACCTTTTTGATCAATGATAATTATATCATTATAATTATATAATTATAATTTCCTCCAAAAAGGCCTTTCATATCTTTATTTTACTTATTCTTAGTTATATTTTTATGCTACTTATAAATGGTACCTATAAACTTTATTTTTGTTAATTAATGCCATTAACTTTATATATAGCAAACTTGCTAAGTTTTTATTAATGCTAATATTTTACCTGTAGTTTTTAAAATTCTCTATGCAAAGAATCATATCTGCTATTGATAATTTTGTTTACTATTTTTTAATCCCCTAATACCTTTTAATTTTTTTTCAACTTTACTTTCTAGAGTCTTCAGTACAACATTGAATAGAATTGTAAAAATAGGCACACTTGTCTTATTGCTAATATTGAAGAGAAAACATTGTTTCACATTTAAATTTGATATCTGCTGTAGGCTTTTTAAAATTATAGTTGCTTTTTATCAAGTTAACAAACTCCCTTTTACTTCTAGTGTGCTGTTTTTTTCATGAATGCATGTTGAGTTCTATCAAACCATTTTTCAGCATCTATTGACAATATTTTTCTCTTTGATCTGTTAATGTGGAGAATAAAGTTGATTTTTATACTGCTTTTTAAAACCTTGCATTTCTAAAATAAACACAACTTGGGTATGACGTATTTTTTTTTAAGACATTGCTGGATTGGCTCTGCTAATATTTTGTTTAAGATTATTGTACATATGCTCCTGAATGAGATTCACCTGCAATTTTCCTTTCTTGTTTTGTCCACATCAGGTTTTTGGTATCAAGGTTACACTGCCCTCATAAGATGAGTTGAGAAATGTTCCCTCTTTTACTCTACTTCAGAATAGTTTCTGTAAAATTGAAATTATTTGTTCCTTGAATGTTTGGTTGGACTCCATGGTGAAACCATGTAAGGCCTGGAGTTTTCTCTGTAGGAAGCTCTTTAACTGTCAATTTTCTTAATGGTTAGATGACTTTGCATGTGTTTTATTTCTTCTTGAATCAGTTTTGGTAAGCTATATTTTTCTAGGAATTTGTTCACTTCATACAAATTTTCCAATTAACTGGCACGAAGCTGTTCATACTACCTTTTTATTATCTCCTTAATGCTTGCAGTTTTATCCCCTTTTTCATTCCCCATTGTTTGGTTGGGAAAGCTCATTTTTTCTTGATTAATCTTGCCAAAGATTTGTCAATTTTATTAGTCTTTCCAAACAACCAAATTTTGTTTCTGTTCATCCTTTTCATTCAATGCTCATTTTCTATTATGTTAATTTTAGCCCAAGTCTTCATTATTTCCTTCCTTCCATATTCTTAGGGTTTAATTTGCTGTTCTTTTCCTATCCTCTGAAGATGAATGTATCACTCATTGACTTTCAATCTTTGCTTCTGTTTTGATATAATCATTAAAACCTAAAATTTCTAATTGCTGTTCTATTTGCATCTCATAAGTTTTGATAGTGGTATTTCATAATCATTCCATTCTAAATATTTTCTACTTTTATTATGATATTTTGATTCATGATCTTTTTAGAAATATACTTCTTAATTTCTCAATATGTGGAGTGTCTTTGGTTACTGATTTCTAGCTTAACTGCACTGTGTCCAAAGAACAATACAGGACTTTAAAAATTATTGAGACTGCTCTATGGTCAATTTTTTCAAATGTCCCTTGTGTTCTTATACAGAATGCATATTCTGTTGTGGGGACATGTTACTATCCATGCCCATTAGGACATGATTATTAATCATTATTTAAATCTTCACTTTCTTTACTGATTTCTTTTCATCCCTCTCGCTAAGAAGAGATTATCTAATTATGTTTTTACTTTAAAGCATATTTTGGCTGATATTAAAATAGCTACAACATTTTTCTTTTGGCTACACTTGCCTGATACATTTTTCAATCCTCTTCCAATCTATATATTTTAGCTGAAGCATTTATTTCATTTACATTTTTTGTAATTATTGACTTTCACAATTGTATCTACTATCTTTTTTTTTTTTTTTTTTTGGATAGCCACTCCGCGGCATGTGGGATCTTCCCAGACCAGGGCACGAACCCGTGTCCCCTGAATCGGCAGGTGGACTCTCAACCACTGTGCCACCAGGGAAGCCCTGTATTTACTATCTTAATTGGTGTTTTCTATTTATTCTGCCTTTTCCATACTCCTATTTCTTCTCATTTCTTGCCCTTTTAAAATTATTTTCCTCGTTCTTATTTTCCTTTACTAGTTTTGAAGTTGTATACCCTATTTTTATCCTTATAATTGTCTTTCTATAAATTATAGCACGTATACCATAAAAATCAATATTTTTACCTCCCTCTCAAACAGTACAATTTCTTTTTTTTTACTTTGTTGCATGTATATTTTAATAGAATTTAAAACATTTTTTATCCACACCAAAAGTTGAGTGCCAGGTTGGTTTTCTCCTGCTTCAAACAACACAATTTCAACTTCAGCTACTTTCTTCCCAACTGTAGTTCTATTGATTTCCAATATTTTAGTTTTGCCCTTTATTTCAGTATTTCAGTTTTAACCTACTCCTCATTCCCATCTTTATTTAAATTTACCATTGTTTTTGCCCACCATTTCTTACTGAAGCTCAGATTTTTTCATCTAGGATCACTTTTATCATTTCTGAAATACATTCTTTGGAAATACATTCTTTAGAAATCAGTTTAGTGATAATATTTTGGAAGTAAACTCAGTTCAGGCTTGCCTGAAAATGTCATCTTGCCTTTGATTTTACAGAATAGTTTTACTGGGTTTAGAATTCCTAATTGGCAATTATTTTTGCTTAGCATACTGAAGATATCACTATACTGGCTTCTGGCTTCTATTACTGCTGTAAGAAACCAGCTGTCAACCATTCCTTTGTAGGTGGCCAGTTTATTCCTTCTGACTACTTTAAAGTTTTTTTTTTTTCATTTTTCATGTTCTCTAGTTTCAAGCTAATGTATTTTGGTTAGGATTTCTTTTTTAATATCTGCCTCGGATTCTTTGGGGTTTATGCATCTGAGGATTTATGTCTTTCAATAATTCTGAAAAATTCTCAGCCATCATCTTTTTGGATATTGCTTCCCGTTCTCTTTATTATTTCTTTATGAAACTAAAATTACAATTCTGTGCAATATCTCATCCTCTCCTTTGTGTCTCTTAATCTTTTTCATATGTTCCCTGTATTCATCTCTCTGAGTGGAGGGGCAGCATCTACAGTTCATCTTTATGCTGAGGGTAGAGTGCTCTTATCCCAGCTTCTGGGAGGAGGCTCCTTTATTAGACTCCACACCTGAGTTTTGTTTCCTGTCTCATAACTCAATGAGGAAATTGAAGCTGAAGATTACTAGGTTCAACAAATGTCCTCAGAGAGACTTCCCTGGTGGCCCAGTGGTTAAGTCTCTGAGCTCCCAATGCAGGGGGCACGGGTTTGATCCCTGGTCAGGTAACTAAGATCCTGCATGCCCTATGGTGCGGCCAAATAATAATAATAATAATTAAAAGTAAAAAAGAAAAGTTTATTTTCACTAAGGGGGGGAACCGCGGTGGGGTAGGGATAGTGATGTGCTGAATTGGGTGATTGGGATTGACATGTATACACTGATGTGTATAAAATTGATGACTAATAAGAACCTGCAGTATAAAAAACAAAACAAAACAAAAAACCCCACAAATATTCTCAGAATTAAAGTGAAATTTAGAGCTAGCTTAGCATTCTGGATCTCTGTCTTCACCTACCAAGATTTTAGCCTGATAATTCCTTTCTTTGTTGCTTACTCATTGATGATTTTAAGTACAATCACATAGCATTTTTAGTAGTTTTCAATGGGAGGGCTGGACTGCATGTCTGGCCCACCATATTATCAGAAATAAAAGGTGATATTGTTCATGTAATTATAAGGCATAGACTAGGCATTCAATAAACAGTAGCTATTATTATTGTTATAGCTTATTCTCTGAGCCTAACCAACATATCTGTTACCTTCTTCCCCTCATGGAATCATCATACGTGAAAAGAAATTAGATGTCTTTAAATCAGTAAGGAACTAATTCTTCATTGGTTTTTTTATTAACAGAATGCCAAGGCTGAGTCCTGAATTCGAGTAATTTGAACTAAAAAAGTAAAATGCCATGGCCATACATGTATTCCAAGGCTCTCTAATCATAAGACAGGAAAAAGAGAACCAGCTCCCTTTATTTAGGTTTGAAAACAACATTTTTGATCATGCAAAACACCGTTAAGACCTGAAAAAAAAAAAAACAGCAAAAAAAACCCAGATCAAATTATGCAGCAAAATCTTTTCCAGAAAACAGAAAATGAAAGACCCATTTTTCCACATAAGTCACTAACATCAACTGGTTAATATAAAATAAAATGTTTTTCATTGCTCTGTGGCTGCATCTGATCAAAACTCAAGTGTTTGGTGAGTGTTGCTGCCTCTGTCTGCAGGAAAAGGAAAGAGGTTTGATACTAGAATTTCAGAACTTCTAAACCAGACAGGGTCACTGTAAGGATACAGGAAAGTCATCATAATCCTAAATCACAAAAGTAAATATGAACATGCCTAAATGCCAATATCTTCTTAGTATTATCTCTTGCCAAGTTTGTACTGACAAATCAAATTAGAGGAAAAGTGACATTTTTCCACATTTATCTCATTCGTAAAATGTCAACCACATGACTAGCTTTTGAACTGTCAGGATGATGGCAACATTTAACACTTCTCAAGGGAAGATGTCAAAGAGAGACCCAAGCTGTTACTTAATACTGTTGCCCCTTTTCAGATGTGAAGCAATGGTTCCAAGGACAGCAGTACTCCAAGAATGGCACATCTGTAGAAACAGAATCAATCATGATAGAATAGTTCTTTTATTTGTTTATTTGGTTTTGACCAGATATGTTATATGGATCAAAGTTACTGAAACCCTAAACTCTCCCAGTTCTGAAATGTGAAATGGTCATTAGCCATCCTATCAAAATTTAAGAGTACTTGGATATTTCCTCACAAGTACAGGAATTATAATGGACATGAAGCTTGGGGTCATTTAAGGTGCATCCCCATTCCCAGCCTAGAGATAAGCAGTAAAAGGAAGGGAAGTAAGCCAGTCAGAAGACAGTTTGGAGTTAGTGCAAACTATACAGGACCAGTCACTTGTGGGTTCCCAGAACCGGCCTGGGGAGAGAAACTGAGAACTAGGACCAGTGGAGATCAAAGGAATGAGGAGGCAGGCTTCAGACACCTGCCTGGCACATGGGGGAACTTCACCCTAGAGCATCAAAATGCAAAGGCAGGACCAGGGAACCCTGCACAATCTCAAACAGTTACAGGGGGACAAATATTTGGTAACTATATGTTGAACACTCATACAAGTCACTAAGGGAAAAGCACTAGTTAAGAATAGTTACATTAAATTTTTGAGAAGCAGATATAAAATAACTTCTGAGTTTGCTGATTTTTGTATCTGCTCCCAGCCTTACAACCTGGAACATATGTTGATGGTTGGGGCATTTGAACTATGAGCCACAAAGACTCATAATTAATCTTAGTTCCAGAACCAAAATAGGAGTTACATATTTTAAAGGGAGAAAAAAAAAAAACCTAAGCATTTAAAGGATTTTTTTCATCTTCACTTACAATATAAATTGAAGGCCAAACCACGAATCAGAAAGTATTCTCTAAAGCATAACTTCCAGCCCACACTTAAGTCTTTAGTTCTTTACTCCCTAGCACTGTGTACTGTTCAGCCAAGTGAATTTTAAAGCTATTCAGTTTAGTAGGACAAATAGGAGTTAGTACCAACTGTGTGCCAGGAAGGTTTCATGAGACAGAGAGATGAATAAGACATGGTCTTAGGCATTGGAGCAAACATTCTTTATACAGAGGCCATTAAGTCTCTGAGAGGAACCTTGCATAATTACTTATTTTTAGTATTTATTTAGTGTTTGTGTCCATGTAGCTCTAGACATTTGGACGCAAGGCAAGAGCTCCATAAATGTCACTGAATTAAAAAGTACCACTAATTTAGCTCATGTATTAATTTTCTAAATAAATACAAACTTAGTGGCTTATAAAAATATCCACTTACTGTCTCACAGTTCTGTGGGTCAGATAATCAGGCACAACATGTCTCAAGGTATTTCTATTCAGGGATCACAAAGCAGAAAGCATGGTGTTAGCTGGGCTGGGATATTATCTGGAAGCTCTGGGGAAGATCCCACTTTGAGGTAGAATTTAGTTCACTGCTGTTGTAGGAATGGGATCTCCATTTCCTTGACAGATGGCCTCTTCATCTTCAAGCCAAAAACACACCTCAAATCTATGACTTCCTCTTCTGCTCCAGCCAGAGAAAGATCTCTGCTTTTCAAGGGCTATGTAATTAGATTAGGCTTGACCACATAATCAAGGATAATCTCCTTAGTTTAAGGTCAGCTGATGAGTAAGCTCAATACATCTGCAAAACCCATCATGCCATGTAACATAACATATTCACAGGAGTAACATCAGGGAGACCAAAATTCTGCCTACCACAGTTCATTTGATTGCAAGTGATATAAATCTGCCCCAAGTAGTTTAAGCCAAAAGGAAATGTATTGGCTAACTGGGAAGTTAGGAGTGATGCTGCCTGCATCATAGATGGATCCATGCCTGAAGACGTTAGACCTCAGACTCCATCTCTCAGCTCTGTACCCTCCTAAGTATTGCTTCATTCTCTCCTACTGCAGGTCGATCTCCATCAGTTCCAATTTTGTATGTTCTCAGATTACTGACCCACAGAAAAAGGGAACTACTCTATTCCGATATCCAATCAGAGTCCCTCTTTTTGGACTTTGGATGTAAGCAGAGTGTTCCAATAATGAAATCGCTGGTGCTCTTTCATTACAAAACCATAATAATTCATTCTTGATACTGAGACCCACTATGTCCTCCAGAGCACTCTGGGTTTTGATCTTTTCTGAGTCTTACCTCCTTGCCCTCCTTTAGTAGATGTTGTGGTACCCTAACCAGATCCCCTTTACCAGCCAGGGTATTCATTATCCACCTGCTATGTGTACTGCATCTAGCAGCTTTTACCTGCAACTTTCTCCACAGCGTCACCCTTAGCTGACTGGGACACCTCACTCAGAGATATCTGGGAGCATTCAGTATCCTCTACCCCAAGGCAGCCAATAATGGACTGGTAGGGAGGTGCAAAAGTTCAGCCTTCTTGCCTTAAAATACACACTTTCAAAGTAAGAGTAGACTTTACCTGAGACCACATCCTTGCTTAGCTCCTCACACTTACCTATACTGTTTTCCTTCTTCCTTACAAGTATTCCTGAAGAGCAAACCCTCAATGAATCATGGGCCCTTCAATCTCTATCTCAGGCTCTGCTTTTAGGGAAGCAGATACTAAGATACTTCCTATTAACTCTGCTGATTGCCTAATGCCCCAGCCAAAGCCCAATTTTTGCTCGCCTCAGCAAGAATTCATTTCTTTTGCTTAAAATCTAGGAACTCCAACTAATATCCTAAGAACAGATAAAGGGAGGAAAGGGGAGAGTGTTCCATAATGACAACTGCGCTAAAGCCACCTGGAGCAGAGAAAAAGGTTGCAATGGGAAAAGTGGTTACTTCTGAGTATCTTAAATCCTTGACTAATTTGTATGATCCAGGAAATCAAGAACCATGTTCTAGTAACCTTTATATCCTCCATAGCATGTAGCAGAAAGCCTTGCACAAAGCGGATGCTTAATAAACATGAATGGATCAGTCTCACAAAGGTAAATCCCCCTGAGTGATTACTATCCAAAAGACAAAGTGGAAACAGACAAACTGAAAACGAATACAAGTGTTTTTCTTACACGGATCACATTAATTACAACTAACATTTACATAGTAAATTACAGTTTACAAAATATGTCTACATTCATCATTTCAGTTATTCGTTACAGTTATCATGCAAGATGAGTTAGCAACAGGCCCATTTTACAGATGAGCCTCAGAGAGGTAGAGACTTACCCAAAATAGTATAGCTAGTGAGCACTGAACAAGAATATCTGGTCTGGGCTTCCCTGGTGGCGCAGTGGTTGAGAGTCCGCCTGCTGATGCAAGCGACACGGGTTCGTGCCCCGGTCCGGGAAGATCCCACATGCCGCAGAGCGGCTGGGCCCATGAGCGGCTGAGCCTGCGCGTCCGGAGCCTGTGCTCCACACGGGAGAGGCCAAGACAGTGAGAGGCCCGGAGAGGCCAAGACAGTGAGAGGCCCGCGTACCGCAAAAAGAAAAAAAAAAAGAAGTAAGGAAGACCTCATGCCATTCAGAGCACTCAGGGTTAAGTTATATTGTTACTCTCCTCTAATTCCTGGCATCTATTGTTTCAGCTGCTAAGCACTTTTGAGTTTCTTCCCCAAGAAACAAAGCAAGGCCAATCCAATTTCTCTTCAGTTACATAGTTTCACTCACATCCTTTAAAGTGTAATTAATCAGGGTGGTGTGTGGCCACCTCCCACCCAACCAGGAGTCAAAACTTTCCCTTTAACCATTAGGAAAACATCTCCCACCAGGGAGAAAGCTCTCCTTGCTTGTTCTCAATGCCAGGAAGCAGAGAGTGAGAACAGGTCATCTGTCTTGAATTCATAGGTATCATCTGGACCCCATGTCTGGTCTTTGAGGTCCAAGAAAACACAGAATTTCATCTAAGTAGCTCTTGAAAAATCCTCTGCAAATCTGTCTGAAACTGTCTGCTGACGAGTTTTCACACTCACACCGATAGTGTCTGATTTTCCATTCTTTTCTTTAATAACGTTTTTCTACCTGAGGCTGCTGATTTCAAACCATTTTATTTTAGGGCTATTAGGCTTCCTACCAGCTGGAAAAACAGGAAAACCCTCCTGTCTGGCACCAGGCTTCCGCTGCCCGCCCACGACCCCTACAGGCTCAACAGCAATCATGATCTTGTCTGGCAATGTCCTCAATGTCAGCCAGATGATCCTTCCAAGTGAAATCCAAGTACACACTGAAGACAAAATTATCTGCCCCTATACATTTGTCCTTTGACCAAGAATTTTAAAGCCTCTTCCAAGAATCAAAAGGTGAAATCTCCCTCCATAGACAATTTTCTTTTGGCCAGTATTGCTACAGCCAAAATGGTCCCAGTCACACATTTGCCTACATTCTGATTTAAGGGTCAGAGAGGGTAAGGGATACACCCTAAATCATCCAGGCATTCAGCAATCAAGGGTTTCTTGTCCACAGTTCTCTCCCTAAGGTTCAGGTTGGTTGTTTATAAACACAATTTTCTTTGAAAGAGCTTGTTTTTCTTAAACCAATTACCTTGGTGCCAGATACCAAATAAAGGACTGCTTCACCACCTCTTCTTTTACATCTTCCCTATTTAAAAGGTTTTTTTTTTTAACTTAAATAACACGTAGTGCTCATATTTCACAGAGAAAAGGCATAGGGTTGAAGAAAGAGGGACTAAAATCCATTGGAGGTCCCAAAAAGAAAGTGGAAACATACTCAAAATAGGATAATTCAGAGCAAGGCTGTATTCCAGAGGCATGATTCACAAATGTGTGGGTTTAGGGGAGCTACAAAGGTAAGTGCAATGACCTGGAGGCAGCTGAGATTTCAGCACCAGTGGGACTGAGGATAAAAGGGAGGAAGCCATATCAGAATCCAGAAGGAGAGAGAGCTGGATGGAGTCTACCTTGTGAAGAACAGTGACTTTTGGTAGCAGCACACAGTTTGGTTTCACAGGGAAGGAGCCAAGGGAATACATCCTTGAGCTCACTGTCAACCCCCTCACACAGCTTCCTGCAAGAGCTTTCCTTTGGCCAAAGGCAAAAGAAAGCCTGAGGGCTTGGAGAACCCTCTTGATTGAATCCATACAGGTCAGCCCCTCAGGATCAATAATTTTGCTGGGTTGTGAAGCTTAGAAATTATAACAAGAATCATTCCTGGTATGTACCAGGCACTAGTACTTTATTTCTTCTAATGCCTTTACCACCCTCTACTGTGCATATTTTATCTCTATCTCACATATGTGAAAACTGAGGCTCAGAAACTTTCAATAACTTGCTCAATGTGGTCACACAGCTAATAAGTATCCCATCCTGATTTTGAACTCCATTCTGTTCTTTTTAGGATGTCCCACTACATATAAAGTGCCCATCATTGTGCTTAGTACACAATGAGTTCAGGCAGGTAATACTGGGTTGACCCAAAAGTTCCTTCAGGTTTTCCAAGTTACGGAAAACCTAAATGAACTTTAGGGTCAACCCAATGCTATTAATGATGGTAAGAAAAGAGCTGCTTTTATTAGGCAAAACTATGTGCTATGCTAAGCCCTTTACATACATAATACATACATAATCTCAGTTAATCTTCATAGCCACCAATAGATCTCATCCAAGAAAAAGACCTTTCCTTGTCACTGAAGAGATATACAAATTTTGACCAAGGACTACATGGTGACCATGAGAATCTGCCTCTCGGATTTCCCTGTGTAGGGAGTGTAACTGACTAAGAGCTCCAGGGGCCACACTCTAAAATGTCAACCCTGCCTTTGCTCCGAGATCACACTTCCCACCAGCTACTCTCAGCGACTGAGTACAAGTAGGATACTAAGTCAGGCCGTTTCCTAGAAGATGGAGAATTCCTTTGATAAGCAGCTTTGGCTTCAGGACTCCCCAGTGGCCTCACCAAACTTTTCTTAGAACTGCAATTCAGTCTAACATGTTTCCACCCACCTCCCTCCCTTTCTTCTTTCCTTCCTTCCTTCCTCCTTCCCTCCATTTCTTCCTTCCTTCCTTCTTATTCTCTCTCTCATTTGGGGTCAGACCTGCATTATACTCTGATGTCTCTCCCCATTTTTGCTCACAGGCATTTCCCCTAAATTTTTCTTGCAAGTTTAATCCTGCCTTGGTGTCTACGTTTTGGCAGACCTGCCTCTTGGAAGACCCTACTAACATGGACCATGGCAGTCTCATTGAAATTTGTCTTAAATATAGTATTTGATAGATGATTATTGAGTATCTGTTGAGTATCCTTTACTGAGTTGCTAGAAAGGACAAGAGAAATCAATCAAGCATCTATCCACAAGTAGCTTACAATCTAGCAACACATTTAATATGTACAAAGATAGCTGTCAGATAGTTACCTGTTATGACAGAAGAGATCACACTGGATGGTCAGATTCCATCCTTTTGTGTTTTATGTTATTATCAGTGGGAATTCCATGCATGTTCCCTGGCAATGTTTCTTTGAAAATTTGGTTCTGAATCCAATATCAAACTATGGTTTTTTGAATCCTAAGTGGAAATGGCTTGGCAAGAAGAAAAAAAATGAACGGCTGTCTTTGTCCAACTATTTAAAATATGTATTTTCCAAGTATCCCATTCTTTCCACTGTTTTTTTGTTTTTTCAACAAAGACCCCACAAAATATGTTTGCACTCAGAAAGTCCTCTTCTCTTCTGAGGCAGATAAAGATTAGCAAAAAAGTATTGGTCTAAGCATTCTTTTTATTTACATAACAGGCTACTATGTGCACCCCCCCAGCCAAAGAAAACAAAAACTTTCCCTGATATTTTCTTATGTAGATATTTGACCAGCATTCTTCTCTTTCTTCATAATGAATTTTGGGGGTGTATGTGATATACACAAAGAGAGAGACACACACACACATACATACACACAGAAAGACAATATTGGTTATCTTTGTTGTTGGGTATAAAATATATCTTGCACAAGTCAAAGAATTAAGAAATGAAAGACAATTCCAATTTTCTATTATTTTCTCACTTGAGGGAATTCACAGTCTTTTTGTTTAAAAGAATCCTAAAGTCCTAAAAATAACTACCACCTTTTTAACATGCATGGAGTCTATAACAACTAATTAATCACTCTGGAGACAGGATGAAGTATCTAGAGATAGACTATTTTAGTAACTTCCAGTTATGCTAAGTTAATTTACTTAGTGATTCAAGTGATTTCTCACCTTTGATATGTTTTTGAAAAACCGAACAAAAACTTTGTCAAACTATTGGCTGAAATGAAAAGGGAGCCTCCAAAGCTTGACGTATGTCTTCATAACTTCCAGGATACCAATTTGTACTGAAAACAGCCTACAAAATGTAAGCAGGAAGTTAACAGAAAAAGTCTCTGCTTTCCTAAGGGTGTCTAAGTTATGTGGCCAGATGTCTTCAGTTATTATACGTGGGGCATCCAGCTGATTCTGAGAATCCCAGCACGACTGTGGATAAGAACTCAATGAAACATGGGTCCTAAGGAGTTATCTCCTCAACTGTGATCACAAGTGATATCTCATCCAGCTTGACCAGAGATCAGAGCAGAAGCCTCCCTCAGCTGCATGGCATTCAAGATACCTATTCAGCTGAAGGGGCAGAATCTTCTCTACCTTCCCTTTCAGACACCCCAAAGAATTACCCTTATTTGAAAATAATTCTTGACAGAGCAGAAGGAAAATATGGGAGGGTTTAAGACTCAATGAAATGAGGAAAATGTCCATCTCTAGTCAGTTTCATAAACTTCATTAGAGTTCAATAAACGCCTATTCTTTTTATAGAAACTTGCCTCCCTTTTCTTGATCTGTAAAATTTCACAGCCTTAACACTGAATTTAGTCTGAATCTGTTTTAAATGAATCTGTTTTATACTTATCTTCCTTTAATGTAGCTCCTTGAGAGTTAGAATCAGCCTGTGTCCTCTCTCCCCCTAAACCACCCCTCCCAGCAAAGTACACAGTAGTTTGCACTTAGTAGACCAATAATTAGGTAATAAAAATTGGATGACCAAGAAAAATAAATCAATTACTTTTGCCTTCACGTATATTTTAGCTTTCTGCACTATTGATTCATGAGTAATTAAAAAAGAAGGGTTTCAAAAATTCATAAAGATCTTTTCTGTAAATATATATATATATATACACACCAATATTTGTAAACTGAACAATATTTATCTTTAAATTTCTGTGACCAAAACTATCTGTGTGACCACAGAATTGTTAACTGGTTATTTTTGTCATTTAGAGTCATTTTTTAATTTTCTTTCTCTTTCCTGGCTCACTTTCCTTCATTAAGTCTTCCTGGGAAATTTCCCTTTCAGATTGGGTCAGAAGGCTGTGGCTTTTCTACTTTCTGTGAGGCAGCCCACCAGAGGAAGATGCTAACTGACCAGGAGGGGTAGAGATAAGATTCCTCTGAGGAATAGTTGAACTTTAAGAATTATTCTCCAATGTTATATGGAATGGCATTTTGAGATGGTTAAGTCAGAATTGTGGTCATGGGAGGGAATCAAGATTACCGTAGGAAGGTTAAAGCAGTCAAAAGTTGAAGCAGAAATGATCAAGATTTAAGGAGCTGGGCTTCCCTGGTGGCACAGTGGTTAAGAATCTGCCTGCCAATGCAGGGGACACGGGTTCGAGCCCTGGTCTGGGAAGATCCCACATGCTGCGGAGCAACTAAGCCCGTGCACCACCACTACTGAGCCTGCTCTCTAGAGCCCATGAGCTACAACTGCTGAGCCCATATGCTACAACTACTGAAACCTGTGCACCTAGAGCCTGTGCTCCACAACAAGAGAAGCCACTGCAATGAGAAGCCCACACACCACAATGAAGAGTAGCCCCCGCTCACCGCAACTAGAGAAGCCCGCACACAGCAACGAAGACCCAACACAGACAAAAATAAATAAAATAAATAAATTTATTTTAAAAAAGATTTAAGGAGCTATCTGGGAAGAAATTCTGACTCCACAAGCAGCATTTACCAGTCTACCCATTTTGTTTCATGCCCAGAATTTTTGGAGAGATGATAAGAGAAGAGGCAGGGCAGGAAGAGGGTAAATGCTTAAAGAAAGCTTGCCATGCCAAAAGCTTTTATCTTCCTTATATGTTCCCTTAACTAAGCAACAACCCATAATTCGTATGAAAGATAAACACTACAGTGGCTATTTTCACCTAAGAGTTGCACTCAATAGCTGAAAGCTACCATGCGTTTTCCCAGCACATATGGTGTTACTAATGACCTGGAATATGGAGAGCTTTTTCCAATCCCTCAAACAAAAGCAAAAGTGGCCACATCAGTACACAGCACTAAAGAGAATTTTGAGCATCTTCAGTATTTAAGTAATTAAGATGGCCCAGAATATATCGGTCTGTTATTAAGCACAGATAAAAATGAAGTAGTTTCCACGATTTGAAGATGCATTCCCCTTATCTTACTTGTATCCTCTAGAGCAGGGGTCCCCAACCCCTGGGCCGTGGACCAGTACTGGTCCTCGTCCTGTTAGGAACTGGGCTGCACAGCAGGAGGTGAGCGGCAGGCAAGTGAGCAAAGCTTCATCTGTATTTACAGCCACTCCCTATCGCTCAAATTACTGCCTGAGCTCCGCCTCCTGTTAGATCAGCAGCGGCATTATTCTCATAGGAGTGAGAGCCCTACTGTGAACTGCGCATGCGAGGGATCTAGGTTGCGTGCTCCTTATGAGAATCTAACGCCTGATGATCTGAGGTGGAGCTGAGGCAGTGATGCTAGCGCTGGGGAGTGGCTTCAAATACAGATTATCATTAGCAGAGAGGTTTGACTGCACAGAGACCATAATAAATCAATTGCTTGAAGGCTCATAACAAAACCCTATCAGTGAGTGGCAAGTGACAATTAAGCTGCATCTAGTGGCAGGCTTTATAGTGGCAAGGGAGTTGATGTACTTCAATTGTACAGCTGCATCTGGTGGCAGGTTTTAAGTCAGAATCTGACACTTATTTTAGTCCTCACATAGCCCACCCATTATTTTATTTACCACTTCCATCTGAGCCTCTTTCCCACACTGCGCACTTGTCCCAGTCACAGTTTTGGTAAGCCCACAAGCTAACCCTGGTCAAAATGAGTAAAAAACAAATGTCACTGTAGGGCTTCTTTGAAAAGGGGGAAAGACCCAATGATGAGACAGCAGAAGACTCTAAGACTGCCAACAAAAAGAAAGTTGCATTTAAAAAAATACCAAGAGTCCTACTTAAATTACGAGTTCATTGCAACAGGTGATTCACCTTCTCCAGGCCTGCTTTGTGTAATATGTGGCGACTGGCTATCCAACGAAGTCATGAAACCTTCAAAGCTGCTTCACCACCTGGAGATCTAGCACTCTGCGTTAAAAGACAAGCCTTTGGAGTTTTTCAAAAGAAATAACGTGAACACAAAGAACAAAAGCAATTATTGAGGGCCACCACTTCATCAAATGTGTCTGCACTGAGAGCGTCATTCTTAATGGCTAACCGCATTGCTAAAGCTAAGAAGCCCTTTACTATCATTGAAGAGTTGCTGCTGCCTGCTGCTAAGGATATTTGTTGTGAACTTTTAGGAGAGGCTGCAGTTCAAAAGGTGGCACGTGTTCCTCTTTTGGCTAGCACCATAACTAGACGAATTGATGAAGTAGCAGAGGATACTGAAGCACAATTGTTAGAGAGGATTAATGAGTCGCCGTGGTACACAATCCAGGTTGACGAGTCTACCAACTTTGACAATAAAGTAACAATGCTTGTTTTTGTGGGATATATTTTTCAGGAGGATATGCACGAGGATATGTTATGTGCAGTTTTGTTGCCAACCAACACCACAGCTGCAGAGCTATTCAAGTCCTTGAATGATTACATCTCAGGAAAACTGAATTGGTCATTTTGTGTCCGTATATGCATGGATGGAGTGGTTGCCATGACTGGATGGCTCTCTGGTTTCACTACTCAGGTCAAAGAGGTCACTTCTCAATGTGAATCTACACACTGTGTCATCCATAGAGAAGTGCTGGCTAGCAGAAAAATGTCACCTGAACTTATCAACGTTTTGCAGGATGTGACTAAAATTATCAACCACATTAAAGTACATGCCCTTAACTCATGTCCGTTCGCACGGCTCTGTGAGGAGATGGACGCAAAGCACACACGTCTTCTCTTATACACAGAAGTGAGATGGCTTTCTAAAGGTAGATCACTGGCCAGAGTTTTTGAGTTACGAGAGCCGCTCCAGAGATTTCTTTTAGAAAAACAGTCACTACTGGCAGCACATTTCAGTGTCACAGAATGGGTGGCAAAACTTGCTTACTTGTGTGACATATTCAACCTGCTCAGTGAACTCAATCTGTCACTTCAGGGGAGAACGACAGCTGTGTTAAAGTCAGCAGATAAAGTGGCTGCATTCAAAGCCAAACTGGAATTATGGGGGTGACGAGTGAACATTGGGATTTTTGACATGTATCAAACATTGGCAGAGATTTTGAAAGAGACTGAGCCAGGGCTTTCTTTCTCCCAGCTGGTGCATGGTCACCTATCTCAGCTTTCAAGAGTCTGAGCATTACTTCCCAACGATAAAAGACTCCTGAACTGGGAAGGAATGGATCCACGACCCATTTGTGAATAAGCCAGGTGAATCAACTTGTCTGTGCTAGAAAAGGATCAACTGCTTGAGATCACAAATGACGGTGGCTTTAAGAGTGTGTTTGAGACAACTTCAAACCTCCAAGCATTCTGGGTTAAAGTCAAAGCGGAATATCCTGAGATTGCCACAAAAGCACTGAAAAGCCTGCTTCCGTTTCCAACATCCTATCTTTGTGAAGCAGGATTTTCTGCAATGACAGCAACCAGCGACAAAATGAGATTACGGAGTAGACTGGACGTGAGCAACACACCTTGGGGGTCACTGTCTTCCATCACCCCCAGGTGGGACCCTCCAGTTGCAGGAAAACAAGCTCAGGGCTCCCACTGATTCTGCATTATGGTGAGCTGTATCATTATTTCATCATATATTACAATGTAATAATAGAAATAAAGTGTACAATAAATGTAATGTGCTTGAATCATCCCGAAACCATCCTCCCCGCATCCATGGAAAAACTGTCTACGAAACCGGTCTCTGGTGCCAAAAAGGTTGGGGACCACTGCTCTAGAGGTTAAGCCCTGGACTTAGAGTTCCAAGAACTGTAACTGAGCTCCAGTACCACTTAGTACCTTGTAACTTTGGGCAGGTTACTTAGTCTCTCTGAGCCTGAATTCCCCCACCTACAAAACTGGAATATGTTTATCTGCCTTAATTAGACAAAAGAGGTTTTGTAAGGCTCAAAATGAGAAATGGATGCAAAAGCATTTTGTCAATTATAAAGCACTTTGCAAGAAATTGTATTAAATGGATTATCTGTTGGTGGGGGCCCTTTGATGATCTTTACTTGAGTTCCACCAACCATTCAACAGTTGATCGGTCCCGACATGACCACCATCCAGTCCTTGGGCCGATCTTCCATTGCCTAAATACAGCACCGAGTAGGGTATAAATGAATTGAGACCAAAATCTGTGTTCTCCTCGTTCCTGACAGATCTCCTGGTAATCAGAATTCTAGAGTTGTTTTTCAAAGATAAGTGTTGGGAGAGAAGTCATAATTACATCAGTTTAGGTCCTTAAACTGTAGAGGACTGTCTGTTTCCTGTATTTTATTAAATTATTTTTGGAGAGCCCAAATTAAATTATATAAGTTTATGTATTTCATAAGAATGTACATAAATATTCATGTTCTTTGCTCAAGTTCTAGAAAACTCTTGTGAAAAGTATTCCTTTGCCCCTTGGATTTCAGTAAAGATGTTTTATTCTTCCTTTTAAACCATTTTGAATTATGTTCCACACCAGCAGTGTATGTTACATATCCTGCCAGCCAATAGCTAGACTGCAATGGCATTCATCCAGATTCTCATTTGTACATAAATTGTTTTAAAACACGTTCTCTATATTACATCCTAATCTCATTCCCAGCAAAATATACATGATTCAATATAATGCAAATAATATGATGATGAGAAAAAGTTACCAAGGAGCCAAAATGGTGTTATAAAGTCTGACTATAAAATCCATATGCTCACTCTGAAAATGTTCCAAATAAGCACTAGCAACTGACAGTTTAATGTGGTACTGAAAAGGTCAGATCAAGACACAGGAAGGCTCATGAAACTGAAGCACATGCAAAGGAGATAGTCAAAAGAGTATCAGAACTCCTGTCAAGAATTCAGTATAACATGAGGCCCAAACTTCTAGCCCCAAACTTAATATACTTCTGTTCATATCAGAGACAAAATATCTTATCTGTATTAGAAACATTGGGAAAGCAGAGTGACATAGGTATCGTATGTATGCACTAATCCAAATCAATGAAAATTTTAGCCACAAGATTCCTTCCTTAGAATTAATAAATGTGAACAACTAGATTTTAAATTTCCCCACATACCAAGAAATTATACATCCATCTGCCATTTAATTCACTTGTCTGATGAGAATTCTTCATGTGCATGATACTTGACTATGTTTTCTATACAGTTTGCTGCTGGCTGTTTTAAGATAATGTTTCAGGCATGGTTGTTGGCTTATATATTCCCATGGTGCTTTCTCAGGATGAATCTCTTAAATAATTGTTTCTTACTTAAGTATAGCTTCAAATGTGCATCTTATAAAAAGGACCATGAAGGATTTGCCAAGGCCTTTTAATTATTTTAAATTTATGGTCTACTACAACACCATCCCTATATTTCACCACATTTCCATATTCCAGATGGAGAAATTGAGGCAGAAAAAGGAAACTCTGATTCAGAACATTCAGTGATTGAGTCCAGAGACAGAACTGTTGTTTCCAAATTCCAAATTTGCAAGAGTTTTCTGGAGCTGCCTTAGAAGACCTTCCTCCAGGCATGATCAGAACTCTGACACACAACTAACTGCTTTTGTAAACAAGACAATGGCTACTGGAACGCCCTCTAATTGGCATGAGTGAAATCAAAAGCCAATAGAACCAAATAACCTTGGCCGAGGCTACATGACAATTCTGACAGTAAAACTCTGAAATGCAAACATGCAACCATTTAGCAGAAAAAATTAGAAGCTTCAACATGTTTTTCAATCCAACATAAATCAAAACAAACATTAATGGAGTCATGAGATGCTTCCAAACTGGCCTGGACAGAGCAAATCACTAAGCTGCAAAATAAAATATTCGAGGAGAAGCCCTCTTCCTTGAATGAGGCAGCAGACCCCAGTGTAACGTGTCCTTCCCTCTTCTACTTTTCCCACCAGTGTAGTCAACTGACTCAGTCTGAAATGGAACTGCTGCTTCATGTACTGGGTCCCATGGGAAGTAGCAGCCAACCTTCAACCTCCATTTAAATGAGAACAAGAGACAACACAGTGTTAAATCGGATATTTTCTGTATTGAGGAAAAGCCCAAGAAAAACAAAAAGGACCAGAGAAATCATAGGGGGAAAGTAAGCTATCCCAGCATTCTCCTACCCTGGGATGAGAAGTTGGCACAATGACAAGAGGAGATGGAATTTTGAGGATTATCTGGTTTGCAGCTACTGCTACATACTCTTATGTTTTGATTCAAACTTTATTAACTCTTACAGCAACATTGCATAATTAGAAATTGGCTTTTAATTCTAAAATTGAGATACTATTTCTCCCTCAAAAAGTATCCTAATAAATTAAGAATTAGAAAAAGATATAAATAACAATGTCAAAGCAATCAATTGTAAGTCTCTAAAAATGATAGTAATAAAAGTAAAAATCCTAACTCACTAGCTCAGACACACTGCTCCCCCCTTTCAACAACGTTTGTTACAGCATAGGTGTAATTTTATGTCTACTTCGCAATGTGTTTCATGATAAATTCTTCCTCAGTTGAGGGATCATTTTGAAAATATTTTGAATGACAAAGTGCAGAATTCAGGGCAGCGACTTCCCTGGTGGTCCAGTGGTTAAGAACACGCCTTCCAATGCAGGGGACGTAGGTTTGGTCCCTGGTCGGGAAACTAAGATCCCACGTGCCACGGGGCAACTAAGCCCACATACCACAACTACTGAGCCCACACGCCACAATTAAGACGTGACGCAGCCAAATAAATTAATTATATATATATAAAAGAATTCCAGGCAAACTAAAATATGTAAAACCAAATTTTATACAGCTCCTAGATTTCTAAATTGAAAACTATTCGAAGAAATTATCTGTTCACATATATACTAGTATTCCATCTGTTACAAATTCATGACTTTTTGAAAGGAAAGAGTCCATTAGGAGCATAGAATCATAAACCTGATAAACTAAAGGGTTTGGAGACCACCGATTACAATCCCCCAATAGAAAAAGGAAACTGGGTTAATAAGCCAAATCCTAACCTTCAACATGACACACTCAAATGGGAAATAAATCTATCAGCAACTTGCTAATGACCTTTTAAAACATGTTGCAGGATCTTGCTCTTCCATTAAAGGCTCGTTCCATTCCTCTCCCACTAACTCCAAAAAAGAATTCAGATTTGACATCTTGTAACTTGCTCCCTTAATATAAGAAGCTATGTGTACACTCAGCAAGTTCTTTGTAATTCTGATTCTCATATATATTTTTTTCTATTTTCTCATCCCTTAGAAGATCTTTTTCAAAGTTGTGTATGGGAAATGTGGGGGGGGGGTAGAAATATCATGAGCACAAAGGAAATCTGAGTAGATGTCTCTCTGTGGCCATTGGAAGAAAGTAATGACTAGTATTCATGGCTGCACGTAAAGAATTTTCACTGCTGAACTCATTGTGACATTTCAAGGAGAAAAAGTCCCCAGATACTTAAATAGTTATACTGAATGTATCATAAATTACACCAACTGGTTGTGCTCTCTTCCTGCAAAGAGAATGTATTAAATTCGTAAACATGAGCCAATACATTAGAATGTGCCAGCTCATGGAGTTCCTTTCACCCAAAGAAGAGACTCCATTTGATAACTATTCTTCTATGCCAAATCAATCCAGATCGGAAAAGCACACCTTTCGGTAAAGTTGAAGGGCAGATACAAAACAGCATGATTCCTGCAAATCCTCGGAAACGAGACAGAAGCTTATCTGTCAAGGAACTGCAGAATCCTAAAGGTCAAGACCATCTTGTTGAAAATCCTCATTTCAAAGATGAGAAGCCTAGAGAGGTGAAGTGCCCTGCTCAACGTCACAGACAATAAAGGGTGGTTCCTAACTAGAACTCTGAAGGCCAAGCTCCTGGAGTTCTCTAGTCATTCTTCTGACTAGTTCTGTGAGAGGACATAGGTCAGGTGATTAATTGTCCTTCCTGAAATCAGAACGTGACCTATATGTTTACTTGAATTGACTTTTTCATCTGTGATTCTTGGTTGGTACTCAACGATCACGTTGAGCTGATACTCACATGTTTATAAAATAAGCCTAAACTCCAAATCCTCCACACTATTACTATTAAAAATATTTATTTTGTTCCTTCAAACTCTGTAAACCTGCTCTTAAAACTTTTACATAAAAGTCCCAGACATGAGTTGTGAAAAAAAAAAACTTATTAGATTTATAGATAGAATAAGATTTGTAGTCTGAACTTAAAAGCTTAAAGGAAAAAAAATACTTCATTGCTTCAATATATTGAATATCTTAGAAACCAAGTCATTGCAATCAGTCCTTCATGAGCACAGAGGTTGCCCTCAAGGACCCAGAAAACTCCTACTGTCTTCTTCTTGGGATTTGTCTGAACTGAGACAGGGAGAGAGCCTCCCTTTCCCCACCAGGCTTGAGCTGAGAAGCTGGCGGTCCAGGGCCGTGGTGTGAAGCAGGCTTACTGCTTTGAGAGAATAAAGGGGGTGGGGAGAGTGTGTTCTGGGTATTTTGATCCCAGGTTCCTGTCAGCCCTAGGGCCAGCTCTGCTCCCACCTTTATCATGAGCAGTTTAGGTGAACCAAAGTATTCTCCTTGTTAACTTTAGCTGGTTGGTTTGGGTCTTCCAACTAAAGAGTCCTAATTACTGTTGAGGAATGAAGGGAGAGACCTATGTTAATGCCCTTGTGGGTAGAATTAAGCTGTATAATTTGGGGGAAAAAACCCATAATGACACATATTTAATATTTGGGTCCTCATATAGCTTCTTCCTGAGGAAAGTTTTTCTCCCATCTTCTTGCCTTTTGACAACTCTGCAGGTTTGACCCCTCTCTGCCCTCTCCAGGGATTCCTCTCACCAAAGTCAGGGATCTGGTGGCACCAGGATGAGCCAAAAGGCACGGTGTGGACCATTTCCTCCTTTCTTCTTCTTTTTGGTTCTGGGATATGAGGGAACCATAATCACTGTGGATATTTTCTCAGCTTATTATGTGACTAGTCTCCAGATTTAAAAAGAAAATACTCTGGAAGAGTTATCAGTCTCTGATGAAGATATTAAAACTGTTTAAGCCCAACAGAGTACAGAGTTAGGATGGTGCCTGCATCCTAACTTCAACAGCTGGGGGACTATGGTGCCATTCATTAATTGAAATTAGAAACTCAAAGGGGCAGATTTAAGGATAAAAAGGGTTCTGTTTGGTACAAAAAGAGTTTGAGGTGCTGAGTGATACCCCGTAGGTAATGTGGTACATGGTTCTAAAGTTCAGGAAGCCAACTGGTGTTGGAGTAGCATGTTTTAGAATGATTGTCATTAAGTTGGTTTCTTATGTTTTGACTCCAAGTTGCTCGTTGTAAGGCATTTTGCTAAGTGCTGGGTAGGGCACTGTATCTATTCTAGGAATGAGTTTGGATCAAGAAATAGAAAAGCATCGTAGAGCTGATCAGATAGATAGTGATGTCTTTCTTTTTTTAAAAAAATATATAATTTATATTTTATTGAGATATAATTGACATATAACACTATTAGCTTTAGGTGTACAACATAATGATGGGACATATATATCTCAAAATGATTACCACAATAAATTAACATCCATCACCAAAATTTAAAAAAAGTCCCCCACACTACTGTATATAAAATAGATAAACAACAAGGACCTACTCTATAGAACAGGGAGCTATATCTTGTAACAACTCATAATGGAAAAGAATCTAAAAAAGAATACATGTATAACTGAATCACTTTGCTGTACACCTGAAACATTGTAAATCAACTATACTTCAATAAAAAATAAAAAATTAAATTAAAATAAAAAATTAAAGTCTCACCTATAATTTAAAGAGTATCTTAAATCAATCTCCTCCATGATTTTCTGCAGTCTTCAGCTGGAAAGGGAACTTTCTAAGCCCTAGGATACTTAACTTACACCTCTTATTTAGCATTTGCTACATACTTCCTTGTATTGCTGTTATTCATATATGCATATCATCTGCCTTGCTGTGTCTAAAACACTTAGAGTTTAGGTCAGGACAGTGCCTCTCCCTCAGTTATACTCCTAAAATACATTTGTCTTTTGGGGAAGCCCACCAGCCCTTTGGAAGTCACTATCTGATTTGTATCAGAGTGAATTACTTATGGATCTGGATCCTGAAACAAATTAGGAAGTCCGCTGATTTTCCACCATTTTGTCTGTTTTGTTGTCATCGTTGTTGTTGTTTTTAAAAGCTCCCATTGCACTTATTTTTGTATCCTACACTTAGGGAAATTAAGAACTAAAATAACATCATGCCTGGCATAAAGCATGTACTCAAAAAATATAGCTTTACAATACTGTGGAAATCCTTCTAAGGTGCTATTATAACACTAATCCATTCTTTTAAAAGCTGTGCAGTATTCCATAGCATGAATAAAGCCACTTTATCCAGTCATGTCCCTATTGAGAGTTCTTTGTTTCCAGTTTTTGGCCACTACAGAAAGAAAGAAAAAAAAAAAAATCCTGCAATAAACAGCCTTCCACACTAAGTTCTGCTATAACATGATATATGCATCCCTAAAACTCACCTGGCTGTGCAAAATTATGTAATAAAAACCACAGGGCTTCTGCAAAATATGGGGTTAGGGAGCACAATGTACAAAAACCTTCCCCAAGAAAGCAACATATTGAAAACTAGCACCCTAAAAAATGGTAGCACAATTTCACATATGATAAATGGTTAAGAAATACATAAATACTGCCATAGATATGTCACTCAACCTTGAAAAAGACCTGAAATCTGTTTTAGGAAATGGGCATCAGAAGGGTTGTTGCTTGTGAGTTATCGTGAAGAGGTGGAAGAAGGGTTATCTGGAATCAGATAGAAAGTTATAACGCCAGATGTGGACGGGTGTAGCTCCTAACACACACAGTGCACTAAGGTAACTGGAGATGTATGAGGTGTATTTTGTGTTTTCCCAGGCAGCTGGGTTCAGCTGGGTGCAGTTTCCTGCCATCCCTTAGTATTTTTTGCATAGGAAATTGTGTATAAGCCAAAGCAAAACTCATGTTATGCTCAAAGTGTTCCCTAATATATCAATTGCATTGGAACAAATTCACATTTTCAGAGTAAAGTGTTATAGCAGAAGTGACTGCATAGGTATCTTTAGATGCCAGTACTTTCATTCCTGTGGGTTAGATTTCCAAGACAGAGATTGATGGGTTGAAGGATTTGTGCCCTATGTCGGTTTTTAGATACTGTCAGATTGCATCCTAATCAGTTTTAACGATTTTTAAGATATTTTCTATTTTCACATCCTCAGAGAAAACAAATTCAGTCCCAGACTCTACACCCATTTCTTCCCCAATTTGAGATAACAACTCTCCGACTTCCAAGAAGAGACCATGGACCCTGCTTTGCACTAGCCAAAGCAGCCAAATGGTTAATTTAAAGGACCAGGCATTTCCTGGGAAAATCAGGGAAGAAAGCTACTCCTACTTACCTGCCCTTCATCTCTGTCTATGCTGCTAAGGGAAAGAAATAAAAGATTCTTCAGACCCCCAGCTACTTTTTTTTAAAAAAAATTTTAATCTCTTTTGAAAAAGGTTGAACTACATAAAAGAGAGAAGGAAAATAACATTTACTTATGACTCTACCAAGTGGAGATAAGCATTTTTAATATATTGGTGGGATATGTCTGTGTGTTATGACATCATGTAATATTTAGATTATCTTGACTACCTCATGTCATCATTATCATTAAGGTGCTACTCATTAACACTGTATACCTGCATAATTCTCCATTTTACAATGTACCATAATTTACCTGGACATTTTTCTATTGTTAAAAATTTTTTTTTAAACTTAGATTGGTTTCAAACGTATTCTCTCTCTCTCTTCCACTGGTATTTTTCTGTATATATAAATATATATGTGATTCTTTCTTTTATATATATATAATATAGTCATATGTAAATAATCATATGTAATTACTTCTTTAGAATAATTTCCAAGAAGAAGAATTTCTCAAACATAAAGAATACATTTAAGGCTAATGACATAATCTGTAAAATTCCTTTTCAAAAAATTTACACCAATTTACAGTTCCACAAGTCCAGCCTTAACCAGATTTTAATATTATCTTTTGTGAACCTACCTTACTTTGATGTTTGAAATATTACATGCTCTCATTATTTGCATTTCTATTACTTGTAAGAATAAAATATTTTATCCTGGGCTTCCCTGGTGGCGCAGTGATTGAGAGTCCGCCTGCTGATGCAGGGGAAGCGGGTTCGTGCCCCGGTCCGGGAAGATCACGCATGCCGCGGACTGGCTGGGCCCGTGGGCCACGGCCGCTGAGCCTGCGCATCCGGAGCCTGTGCTCCACAATGGGAGAGGCCACAACAGTGAGAGGCCCACGTACCGCAAAAAAAAAAAAAATTTATCCTGTTTAACAGCCACTCGCTATCCTCTTCTGAAAATTTTCAGGTTCTGTATCATGCCTCTTATTGATATTCAACTTTAAAATAATGGTACTAATCCTTTGTCTATTGTATTTACTGCAAATATTTTAACAGTTTATTGTTCATCTTTTTATTTTATGAGGTTTTATAATATTAGAGATTTTACTAAAGTTTAAAATTTTTATCTAATGAGATTTGTCAGTTTTCCTTTCGTCACTTCTATTTGTTTACAGTTTGAGGATTTCTTTTTAATTTTTCAATTTACATACAGTAAAACTCACTCTTGGTGTACAGTTCTGTGGGTATTAAAAAATAAATGGAGCCCTATGATACCATCACAATCACGATAGAGAACGGTTCCATAACAGCAAATGTTCCCTCCTGCTCCCCTTTATTGTCAACAACCACTAAGCCTTAATTCCCAGCAACTGCTAAGCCCTAATTGCCAGCAGCCACTGCTCTGTTTTCCATCCATGTAGTGTTGCCTTTCCCAGATGTCATATGATGAAATCATACAAGCTGTAACCGTTGGGGTCTGACTACTTTCACTTAGCAAAGCAAATTTGAGATCCATCCTTGTTATTGTGAATCATAGTTCATTCTTTTCATTGTTGAGTAGTAGTTCATAGTATGAATGTACTACAGTTTGTTTATCCCTTAATTAGATGAAGGACCTCTCAGTTGATTCTAGTTTGAGGCAAATATGAAGCTACTGTAAACATTTCCATACAGAAAACATGTTTTCATTTCTCTTGGATAAATACCTAGAATAAATTCTGGATCATGTGGTAAGTATATGTTTAACTTTATAAGAAAATATAAAACTGTTTTCCAAATAACAATAGATTTTTGCATATCTATCAGCAGTGCCTGAGAGTTCCAGTTGCTCTGATCCTGGTGAGCACCTAGTACTGTTGCTTTTTTTTAGTCATTCCAATAGATAAAGTAGTATCTCATTATGGTTTTAATTTGCAACTCCCTATGACTGATGAAGTTGAGCATCTTTTCTTGTGCTTATTTACCATCTGCATAATCCTCTTTGGAGAAGAGTGGGTTCAGAGGGTTGTTGTTGCTATGGTTACCCTCAGTGAACCTCAGCCTTCAAACCGAGGTTTGAAGAACTACTTTGTGTTTACGGTGGGGATAGTTTCCCCAGATGGGTCAAATTCTTGATTTGTTTGTGTAAATTAAATAATAACCTCATTGGCTCCCCATCTATTCTGCCCCTGGGAACGCTGAGTGTTTTCAACTGGGGCCAGAGCCCTCTGCAGGTAAAGGTCCCTGGCTGCCATGCTGACTGTGATATTCATTATGGTAACTGCACCCACCTGGCTTATTATGGTTAGTGCTACCACCTGGTCTTTTTACCAGCCTCCACTTAAAGAGGACAGCTACCAATTAGCTTCTCAACCATGCAGATACACCTCTCACAAGCAGATTTTTCATCACCTAGGTAAATAACATGTCGTTCGGGCTCTCCCATGCAGCACAGCCAGCTGGTGTTTAGCCTAACTTAGATGTCCACCCTGCTGGCCCTGTCCTCTCCAGCCTTTTGATCCCGCCTCCTCCATCGGCCATAGAAGTCCTGACATTTCTACTTCACTTCACGTGGGCCATGATTCCTCCCAAGCCTCCAAGAACCATCTTAGGAGCATACTCGCCCCATCTCGTGCGTTCTTGATAGGGTGTTAAATCCTGTAACCTGGGAGAGTGCTCTCATGGAGATAGATTTTCCCTTATCCAGCCTAATGTTCTACCTCTTTGCCTTGATCCAGCACCCTAAGGATACACACACACCCACCCTCCTAGTTCCTGCCAATACATATTAGCCTGGCCAAATAGTACCTTGGGTTTAAGCCTCTTTGCTCCCTTAGCAGGTGCAGCACTCCTTGACCGCTTTATATTGTGAATTAACCTTAGGTCTTGGGCCAGTGTCCAGAAATGAAGGTAAGGATAGCACTGAAGGGAGTGTGTGTTGTCTCTCAAAGCCTGTGTGTCATCTTCAAGCAGCAAGGGGGACTAGTATCTAACAATGTGGAGTGGGCCACTTCTGTGGGTCCAGAGTTTTAGGAAATCTGAGGACTCAAGGATTTGGAAGACAAACACAGATGTCCCCATTTCAAGTCTCCAGTCCTACTACTTTCTAACCAGGGCCCTAATCTCAGTATACCAGACTTGCTGGGGTTGAAAATTCAACCTTCTCTGAAGTTCCACTACCCTCATAATCAACCCCTGGGCTTGATCTTCAACTTTTTCTTCCTCTAGTTGTACAAGACAAAATTTTATTTGTATTCTGTCAAGAAGACCCTCTGGCTTGCATACTTTACCTTAAAGTTATGAGTTATTACCTCTTAGCCCTTGCCTTTCTCCAATGCACTGCTTGCACATAGTAAAAGCCATCTGATTGCATTTGTCTGATAATTACTACTTTACCAGAACCTCTAAAATGCCTAAGATATTGTGCCCGGCAGGGCATTTCTTCCACTGGATACTACCCTGGTTCACCACCTGTGAAAGTTCTAAATGCACTGCTACGGCATCCCTCCACCAGGGGTGGGGTTCTCATTGCCCTCCAGATAGCAGGTAATCCAGCTCCAAAATTCCATTGTACAGTCTGGATCCTCAGACCACTCCTGATACCAACTAGTATTTAAGTTGGGTTCCCCAGAAAACAGATTTTAAGGCTGAACAACACCTGTAAAGGAGTAAGGAAGGAGGACTGAGCAAAGGGAGAAGCTGAACTTCCGCAGTGCAGTTCTAACAGGGGCCTTAGCCAATCCTTCAGGAAGCCCTGGATCTAGAAAGGTCTTTCAGAGTTTTCTAGAATTAAGGCAAGGAGGCCAAGTCTTTAAGGTACACCCACATAGACCAATTACTTAATTGTGAGCTGTCTCCAGGGAGTGGGTGTAAACTTGAGCAAAGAAGCTCTCTTTATTCTAGAGCAGTTTCCAAAGAGATACTCAGCTGTGAGATATTTGCAGCCATGACTCCCTGCAGGTGTGGGAACAGGGGCCACAGAACAGCAGGGAGAATCTGGGTGACACACTACAACACCCACTACATACTTCCACAACAACAACAGAGTGGTAGCTGGAAAAGATGTTCATAGAGATCAGTATAATGATCAGGTAGGAGAAAAAATGATGTTACAAATGGGGAAGTCAGTAAGTTCAAGCAAAAGGGGAGTTTTAATATTAAAATTATCAGGGAAAATGTTCATAAAAATCATCATAATGAACAGGTAGAAGAATTAATTGTATTATAAATGGAGAAATTAATATTAGATAGCCACCAGTAAGTAAAAATAGGACCAAACAAACACTGGCTAAGAGATAAACTCTCCTAAGCACAAGATGTGTTCTGAAGCTGCACAACTGCCCCACCCCTGAATCAATCTCCATCTTAAAGTTGCTGTGCTGCATCTACACAAATGTTTATCTGCTTTCCTTCCATGCTACTACTAGCTGTGCTCAGACCCACAGGCAGGAACAGCAGTAATGGTGGGAGGTCTTGGTTTCCAAATGGATATTGTTTTGTGCAATTACACCAACCAGCACTATTCAGTCAGCTCTCTGCTTTAAGTGGGATGATGAGGGCCTGGGGGATGGGGTCTGGTTTCTGGTTCCTCCTGTAAGGAGCTTGGAAGCCATAATCCCATTCTAACAATAAGTGAAAAGCTGAAAAGACAATAATCAACAACTCATCCTGTATCCATAACAGAGGAGAGGACACAGGGCAAACCACTGCTGCCAAGATTACAGAGACAGGCAAATATAAGGAATTACCTTTGGGAACCAAGTGTAGGGCAGGAAGCCGGGAACTGTAATTGACGAACTGATGGCGGTTCAGCACGGACAAGTCTGAGAGTTAAAAATCTCCACGGAAATCCAGTAACAGGGGGATTTACCTCCAAGAACCCGACCAGATTCCCTCATAAAACATCAGAGAAAAATCCTCTCGTGCTTCCAGCAGAGGGAAGGAGATAAGGAACCATTTTGAAATATCCCACAATGCTCTGTTCTTGATAGGCTTGCCCTCAGGGGAAACTAGTTAACCAGAGCCTCACCTGCTGGATATTAACAAAACCTAACTGACTTGGGGGAAGGGAAATACCCAACTCCAGCCCACTGTAGCCATCCTGTCCCACCTAAGGAGAAAAAAACAGAAAACTTGTGAAGTTCACAGTCCAGAAGCATAGGCTCACCAAAAGACTGAGGCCTAGTGATTGGACTACAGAATGCTTCCCCTCTTCCACACCTCACCACCTCGTTACTACAGGCTTATTTACAGCAGTTCCTTTTACCTGTTACAGTCATGTTCAGCTACCAAGAAAAAATAACAAGGCATACCAAACAGCAAGAAACACACTTTGAAGAGACAGAGCAAGCATCAGAACCAGATATGGCAGGGCTGTTGGAATTATCAGACCAGGAATTTAAAACTGTCATTAATATGCAAAGGGTTCTAAGAATAAAGTAGACAACATGCAAGAACAGATGGGCAATGTAAGCAAAATCCTTAAAAAGGACCAAAAAGAAATGCTAGAGATAAAAAAAAAAAAAAAACACTGTAACAGAAATAAAGAATGCCTTTGATGGGTTTATTCAGGTAAGGAAAGAATCTCTGAGCTTGAGGATGTCTGAATAGAAGCCTCCAAAACTGAAAGCAAAGAGAGCAAAGACTTAAAAAAAAGAACAGAATATCCAAGGGCAATTACAAAGGGTGTAACATGTGTGTAATGGGAATACTAGAAGGAGAAGAAAGAGAGAAAGGAACAGAAAAAATGTTTGAAACAATAATGATGAGAATTTCCCCAAAATTAATGTCACATACCAAACCACAGATCTAGGAAGCTCAGAGAACACCAAGCTGGATCAATACCAAAGAAAAGAGATTGAAATTACTTGAGTCCTCTTCCCTCCCATCTGAGAGGTTTTCTTTTTAATTGGAATATAGTTGATTTACAATGTTGTGTTAGTTTCAGATGTACAGCAAAGTGAATCAGCTATACATATACCTACATCCACCATCTGAGGGTTATTAATCAGCATAGATTATTGTAGGAAGTGTTGTCGAACCCAAGTTCATGCGCCTGATGCACAGTGAGGCCAAACAAACTGAAATGTCAGAGTTCAGAGCAGAGAAAAGTTTATTGCAAGGGCCAAGCTAGGAGAACGGGTGGCTCATGCTCAAAAAGACCCAAACAGGGAAAAATTTTTAAAGGCAAAATATGGAGTGAGAGCTGCAGGGTGTGTGACTTTCTTCTGATTGGTTGGTGGTGAGGTAACAGGGTGGTGCTCCAGGAATCTTGCACTTAACCTCAAGTTACCATCCTCTACTTGGGTGGGAGCCTAAGTTCCTGCAGAAGAACTCAAAGATATACTTTTATGTATATTCCTTGAGGAGGAACTAGGTTTGACTGCTTTTCCTTTGTTTCTGCATTCCCTCATTTACCTGATTAGTAACTGTTTGAATCTGCCCTTTGGAACTCAGGGAAGGTCTAGGAGGGCTGAAGCCTTTTCCCTACAAACAAGAAACAGGGGACACAGAAAGGCTTTTGTACCCAGGAGGGACCCACAGGCCCTGCTTGATTTCAGAAGCATGCTTTTCAAAATTCTGTGGCCTGGATTATTCTTACCAGTTATCTAGATCAGTCTTCTTCATCCAATTTGGCATGTAAACTACTCTAGTTAGAGACTCTTAAGACCCACCAGTCCCACTTCTGTTTCTCCTGACAAAGAACATTCTTAACCCCATTAATGGTAGGAGCAACACCATTTTAAATAAAAAGAGTCAAATGAGGTGGTTTCTGAACTTTATTACAGTCACAGATAAATTATCATGCTATAAAAATTATAGAAGTTATTATATTGTAAATATAAATATTCTACTAATCCTCCCAAGGCCAACTTTCAACTCTCATGAGAACTGGCAATATTGAGACAGGAGGGAAAGAGGCAGGGCACAGCGATTAAAAGAATGTCACATCCATTGAGAAGAAAAGGACACAACAAAAACTGGTTAGAGTCTACTAGGCTTAAGATGGTGAAAGATTCAAATTCAAGTAGACCTTGAGCCTCATTATACGACTGTTGTAACACATAAGCGTGCTAATGACACACTCACAGGAGCCATGACAGTTCCAACACTGACCATAAAAGGCCAACACAGTGGGCAGTGGCCCAATTCCTGGAAATCTCCACCCCTCCCCCCAAATAGTTAAAATATTCCTCCCACTAGTTAGCCTATGAAATTACCCAGTTCATAAAAACTAATCACCCCATATTCCGGGGCCATCTCTCACCCTCTGAGATGGCACACACTATCTATGGAGTGTGTTTCTCTCTAAATAAACTTGCTTTCACTTTATTATGGCTTGCTGTTGAATTCTTTCCTAAGTGAAGCCAAGTACTCCCACTTTGGCGGCCCATTCCAGGGACTCAACAGAGACCGGGGCTGTGACCATCCTCTCACGTTCCATTCTCCTGCAACAGTATGACCTAGCCTGGTCTTTGGACTTAAATAAATCTCAGTCCTGGCTCTGCTATCCTGTAACTTTGTTTCTATGGGCAAATAATTTAACTTGTCTACACTTCATTTGTCTCTTTCATAAGCTAGATATATTAATGATATCTACTTCATTGAGTTGCAGTAAAGATCATTTTGCAATAGCATAAGCAAATAGCATTGGACCTGGCACAAAGAAAGCCCTTAATTAATGATACCTATACTAATTAGTATTATATTTAGTGTACGAATTACTATTATTTGTGTTACTGTTAGTCACTGTGTAAGCAATCTCCTTTCTCGGTGTTCTTGGGTTGTCAGAACACAGCTTAACAGAAGCAAGAGTTGATCTTTTCGTGTTTTAAATTGTGGCCCTCCAGAGGAACAGCAACTCAACTCTGCTTGTTTAATGTGGTCTGTTCTGCATCATATGCGTGTGGGCTATTAATAAATGATGTTTGATGATGATGATGAGTTCCTAGAGACAGAGCGGCATTCAGCAGTCACTACATTATGCTTGGCCTAGCTTTCTGCTACTCAACTCCAGGAAGGCTCTTGTGAGCAGTACAGAAACTTCTGAAAATTTCCATTTGAGGTGAAGTACCATTGCCAGCAAGCCTTGTGAAAGGAGTCATTAACCCTCACCCTTTTTTTTGTGGCTCCTTCCATACTGACCCTAGAAGGACCTTCTCTGCAGGCTGCCTGGTTCTCAGCGGTTCCATGCATTCCACAGCAGTGCTATCTGCCGTGAGCTCAGTGGGCCAACACCCAAAGTCCAAACTATGGAGAACAGTTTACCACAACTTCACCAAAAGGAAAAACAAAACCAAGGACTCACAGTCTTCAGTCCCTAATCCATGCAAAATGAGCTTACAGCTCCAGGGTCTCAAACAGGGTTCAAACTTTTTTGAAATGTTTGCATTAAGAACAGTGACATGTGAGCTTCCCTGGTGGTGCAGTGGTTGAGAGTCCGCCTGACGATGCAGGGGACACGGGTTCGTGCCCCGGTCCGGGAAGACCCCACATGCCTCGGAGCGGCTGGGCCTGTGAGCCATGGTCGCTGAGCCTGCGCATCCGGAGCCTGTGCTCGGGAGGGGCCACAACAGTGAGAGGCCCGCGTACCAAAAAAAAAGAACAGTGACATGTTAAACACCAAGACTGAAAACTGAGATCAAGTGCAAAGACTTTTTTTCCCCCATAACTTACATTAAAGTGACTGGGAGGCAAGAAGGGCTTTTTATCCAATGGGGATCAGGCCACATGAAAGAACACGGGCTCTTTTTCATAGGTAGCTCGCTTTCCAATCTAAGAAGAGTTTTTGACTTAGTTTTGTGTTGGTAAGTTCTCCTCACTACTGTAAAACTATATTTACCAGCTGTATTTGAATTAAAAGTCTCTTTTGTTTCCAACGTGTCCCCTTATTTTTAGAAGATAAAGAATTTCTTCTAGGGTGAAACATTAACTTTCTTACCTAAGAAACTTCTACCCTCCTGCCCAAGAGTTGTAGTTGGAAAGGGTCTAGTGACCCCTGGTACAGCCTTCCCAAGTAAGGATGCTTTGGACAGAGTGCTGTCGATGAACAATGCTTCCTTTCAGACAACCTTGGTTCTTCAAACACAGAGATAGCTGTGATGCTTTGCCAGATCTGGAGAGAGCCCGTGTTTAACAGTGATGACCTGGACTGGCAGCAACATTATGAGCTTTGCAGACAGTCTGTCTATGCAGGCTTGGACCTGGTTTCTAAGGTTCATTGAGACTATTGCCTGAAATAGAGGGGAAGAGTGAAAAGAGATTCAAGAGAGCAGAAGGACATCAAATCACATTTGGGGGCAAAGGGGTCACAGGGAGAGGCTTCAGACAACTGTGCATCTCCTTGGTAAACAACAAGAAGCCTATAAGTTTAATGTTGCAAAAGTCACGGAAATGAGAAATCTTGCTTTGCTGCACCTAAGTTTATGTGTTTGCTGTTACACTCCAAGCCACTCTTTGATCCATTTAATCAAATTGTATAGCCACTTGATCAATCATTTCATCAAGCTTTTAAATTCATCCGCAGAGACTTTGCAACATTATTCCAATTTTTTTCTTTTCTTCTTTTTTTTCATTGTGGACAAGTCTGTTGTTACTGGCAATGTGTGCAGGAACTAGTCCTGGTGACCTCTCTGTGAACCCACCTAAAAGTCAAAATTTGCAATTTCTTGTGCAGTGTAAAGCTGAGCTTTGACCTTGAGGACTTTGTTGTGGTGGCTTTCCCCAGGAAATCAGAGAGACTGGTCATTTCCCAAGTCCCCAGAAGCAGCTCTGTTGTGAGAATCTCTCAGGGGTCTCTGAGTAAGAATCTTCCAACTTAAGGGTTCAAGTACCAGTTTTCATTGGTATACAGAGGCTATAAACTAAATCTCAAGTCTTTCAAGAGGTGAAAGGAAGACAAAAGGAAGAGAAAAAAAAAAAGAAGAAAACTGTTTCTGAGAAAAAAAGAGGTGAGATAATATAAAACATAATAGGAGGGGGTAGGTTTGTGCTGCATGACTGTAGCAGTATTTGCATCCTTTGGGAGTGTCTCATTTCTTTTGTCAGCCCCCTTCCATTGTTCTTGCCGGCTCTTCTCATGTAGAGAGCAAATACTTTCTCTGCCAATTACAATTGAATCTCTTACACCTCTGCTGGGAACAATCTGTAGGTTGGACTTTACTCCAGTTTACTTGGATGCCCTTCCTATTGGCCTTATTTCCATTGTGTATCATTTATCAGCTCTCCCTGAGAAATTAGGTACTGCTAATCTACACCTCACTCAGATATTGACATAACTTTTTGTCACCTGCAATTCTACTTGTAAAAAGCAATTGTGTATGCAATCAGATGTCCAGAGCCCAGCAGATCATCTTTATGATACACTTCAGCAAGATGCTCAACTTGTAGATTTACTCACCCATATCCTTCTCCTCTTGTTTATCCAACCCATGAGACCACTTCTGTCTCTTAGAACCACATGGCTTTGTGAGGGCCAGGATCAGTCAGTAAGTATTTACCTTTATTTGCCAAAACTTTGTTAGATAAACAAAATATATATCATGAACAGAGCTAAGAAAGACACTACAGGTTTAGTCTAAAAGTGTCATGTCTCATACAAAGAAATGGAGATCTAGAGAGGTAAAATAATTTTTTCAAGTCACCCTACAATATTGTGGTAGGACTAGGACATGAAAACAGTTCTTATCACAACTGCTGAGTTTTCACATGTTCATGGGGCTTCCAACTACGTTGCAATGACAACTTAAATTCTATAACATCATAGCCCCAAAACATTTCCATGTGAACTTACATAGTCCCCTCTAGTTAAAAAATTCTATGCTGTTTGAAAATGCTTATCGATGCCTCATCTTCCTAATATTTTCCACAAAAGCAAACTCTAAAGAGAAAGTTAGTGAATTCTTATATATTTTTCATGGTTCAAATTCTCACTCACCTCATAGGTCCTGGGAAATCTTCCCTATCAACAGTTGCAAAAGAGTCATAAAGTAACACACAAGTCAGCAGGGACCTCGGTGAATACAGAGCTGCATTGTACAGGAAGTCTGTGATGAGGAAGCCTCAGAATTGTATACAGGAATTGAAAGATGGTAACTCTTATTCTGATCAATAACAGTTCTGGTAAATTAGGCAAATAAAGCATGCAGTCAAATCCAAGCTAATCCATTCACTGCTAAACACATGTGTCTTAAGTCTGGTCCAAGGTCCCTTCAAAGCAAGCATGCACATGTGTGTGTGCATACATGTGTGTGTGTTTCATCCACACAACTTTCACTTAGTGAGAATTTGTAGAACAACTACAATGTACAGAATAGAGGGACTTAGAGAAGAAATGAGAGCAGAGTCCCGGTGTTCGAAGCCATCTTGCTCAGCCTTCAAACACACCTGCCTTCATCCAGGTGGCCTTCATCATTTGCCTTGGACTAGATATATCCCAGGTGCTGAGAAGGAAACACATGAAGAGCAGCCTCTACTTCAAATGTCTCCTTTCAATACTTATTCTATGCTGAAGTTCATTCTTGCTTCTGGTACGTGTGGTCCCACTTTTTCAGATCTATTGAGTCAGATCCTTAATCTCTTGTACAAACCTTTGGCTTGTATTATTAATACTGTATCTTCTGATACTGCCTGGACCCTTGAGCCCTTAAAGGTCTCTCATTTTCCTGGCCTGGGTTCCCTGTCTCTGTAGTCCCCCGTTTCTTACTGACTTTAACACAAGACACCTTCTTGCTCTCTTTGAATTTGACATAGTATGCTCTTGATACAGTAATTGCTAGTGCCTTTCTGACTTTCCAGTATCTTCTATTTCTGATGTGTGAGAAAGAGATTAATATTGACAAACAGAAGATGTGAGTAAGGTCTTAAAGAATATCAGGCTGTAGATAAAACCCTCTGGGGCACAAGCGTGATCAAAAGTTATTTATTAAGATTTAGAACAGCTAGTAAATTAGCAGAACCTGCTTAACTCTTACTTTCAAATAATCCAAACATTTTTTTTAACATGTTCAGCCTATTGTTAGAAAAGTTAACAAACTTACATAAGGAACTGGTCTAAAAATTTTCTCCCTAAATGTATGTCCTGGGTTCAGTATATATTCAGAATCAGCTCTTGCATTCCATATATTCAATTCCAGAATCTCACACCAATGGTCCTAGAGCAACGATAGTCTTTTCTTCATTGATTTAAGATTAAAATGGCCACATGACCTTGTGCAGACATAAAGTAGTAGCAGACATTGATGAGTGTTGGAATAATTTTTAATATCAAAAGTTTGGCCCCTTGAACTTCCCTGGTGGCACAGTGGTTGAGAATCTGCCTGCCAATACAAGGGACACAGGTTCGAGGCCTGGTCCAAGAAGATCCCACATGCTGCGGAGCAACTAAGCCCGTGCACTACAACTACTGAGCCCACGTGCCACAACTGCTGAAGCCCATGCTCCACAACAAGAGAAGCCACCACAATGAGAAGCCCACACACTGCAACGAAGACACAATGCGGCCAAATATATAAATAAATAAATAAATAATAAAATATGACTCAATAGGAACAAACTATAAAGTTAAAAAAAAAAGTTTGGCACCTTAATTTTTCAGCAAAAACTAATTAAATGGACAACACTAACTTCTAATATTTCAATTAACTGAATTTTTAAAATATTTAATGTAAACATTGATTAAATATTTAAAATACTTTAAGATATTGAATACAGTGGAAATCTAGTATAACCTAATTTGTTAAATGAGTTTTTGTCTGAGAGCTGAATGTCAGTTCCCTAAAATATGCCTGCACTGAGATGACATCACTAATCTTGCATCAATCAGTAACTATACTTAATTAAGTAAGTTAAGGTCTTTAAGCCTCAATTCTCTCATGTGTAAAATAGGCTGGTAGGTGTTCAACTAAATGACACTTTAAATTCCTTCCAACTGTAAAGTTATTTGATTATGTGAATTCTGTAACACTGTGTCATATCATAAATATCACCAAAATATTAATCCTGTCCTCTGGCAATAAAAGGAAAAAAAAACATAAGCACAAAATAAAGTCTCATACATTGTCTCCAGTGTGCTAAATAAAAGCCTGTAATTCTCATTGACTCTAAAAGGAGTTCTGCAGATGTGGAAGGAAGAACATAAATACTGTGCCTCTGTGAAGTGAAAATGAATGACTGTGAACCAGACAGCTGCACCAAGAAGGATTTCACTTGAGTTGGGCTTTTGTACCTGGTACTCAAACCAGCTATGCACAATCTCAGAACCAATTTTATTTGCAACAAGAAAGTGTTAGGAGATGCAAGGGAGACAATTTCTTTACCTGCAGGAGAATAGAGATTGAGAGATACCACAACTAACTTGCAAGTCATTGGTGACTATAGGAAATTTCTCAAACAGAAATATTTGCTAGGTTTTTCTGTTTTATTTTGTTTTAAACTAATATCCACTTGAGCATCTACCAAGTACCAGACTCTGCAGAGAAAGAAGGATAAAGAAAACAGCTCTTGCCTTCAACTCTGTAGGGGAGATAAGACATACACAAATAGATACATATACCACATAGATATAAATGATATGTATACACACACATACATACACACACATGTTACAAGTCAAGAAGTATGACCATGGTAATTAAACATTTTAAGAAAACAATAATGAACTGGATAAACTTGGTGAAAATTCAGTGAGGCATATAATTATAACCCTAATGCCTGTTTTATCTCATTAATAAAAGTGTTGGCACTTGTTTTAGCAGAGATTAGTAAACCTGTTCAAATCATTTCATATGTATCCTTCTATTACATAAAATATTTCTTGGAAACACTAAACTAAGAGCAAAATGGATGACTCCACCCCAACACACTGTTCCTTGGAATTTCTGACAATCTTGTTGAAAACTTAGAGGATTAAAATTTCTAATTTTGTTTTTTCACCTAAATAGTTTTTAATGAAATCTTTAATATCTTCAGTGGAAATAGCACACTAAATAGAAAATAAAGAATAAACCTGAATTTCTATATACCAAGAGCTTAAACTTCCTTATAAGGTTGGCCACATGTATATAACTCTTCTCTCCAAAAATGTGCTAAAATATCAGTAGAGGTATTACCACTGCCAGCATGGCAGTTCCTCCCTTTGCCTGCTGGTCTACTGGAATGGGGATCCCAGAATGCCATAATGTGGCCTCTGTAGTTTTAAATTAAGTTAGATTCTTATTATATTCCCAGGTGGAAGAATTCCCCTTCCAGGAACCAGGATCGCTAGACCCACAGAACCAAGGGTTGCATAGTGATGGTGAGCTGGGTTTTCCATACATCCTGTAGGTCTCAGATGCTTATAGGCTACCTGCTAGGGACAATGCAACATATAAAGGTCACTGGTTTAGGACAAATACCGGATCCTGAAGGACAGTGTCCACCATATGCAGCTGTCAACAGGTCCCTAAATTGTGCCATCAAGAGGTCATTCCAGGGACTTCCCTGGCAGTCCATGGTTAAGAATCCACCTCCCAATGCAGGGGATGTGGGTTCAATCCCTGGTCAGGGAACTAAGATCCCATATGCTGTGGGGCAACTAAGCCCATGCGCCACAACTACTGAGCCCACGTGCCTCAATTAGAGAGCCTGAGCGCCACGATGAAGAGCCCATGCACCACAACAAAAGATCCTGCATGCCATAATGAAGATCCCATGTGCCACAACTAAGACCTGATGCAGCCAAAAAATAAAAATTAAAATAAAATAAAATAGGTCATTCCAGTGCTGTATCAGGCCAGCAGCATCTGAAGAAGACTGCAGATGTAAGCCATTAAAAAATAACACCCCCTGAAGCTGGGGGATGCAAGCACCAATCTATTAAAGGGAATCTGGCAAGGCACCTACAGCATCTGCTACGGGAAGATCAATAAGAATTGAAAATTGAGCCGATTCATGTTTCAAAAACCCCAAAAGGCTAAGGACTCCAAGGAAACAAGTAACACAGGGAACAAAAAAAAGAATCATCACGAAGTTTAAATTCTCAAAAAGGTAAGAAAGAAATGGCATTAATTCAACCAGAGAGGGAGCATTAAAAAAGAAACAATCCAAAAATAATAAAGAACTCAGAGAAAGTAGAAATGTGATAGACAAAATTTTAAATTCAGTGGAAGGATTAGAAGATAAATCAAGGATATCTCTCAAAAATAAAATGAAAAACATTAAATGGGCTGAAAGTTGCTAAGAGTAAATCTTAAAATATTTTTTCTCATCACAAGAAAAAAAATTTTGTGACTATGTATGGTGACAGATGTTAACTAGACTTATTGTAGTGATCATTTTGGAATATACACGAATATTGAATCATTGTGTTGTACACCTGAAACTAAAATAATGTTGCAGGTCAATTATATCTCAGTTAAAAAGAATGAAATGATTGAAGAATGAAAAATAGAATACATAGAATGACAAGTTCAGAATATTCTAATACTTGATAAATGAGAGTTCCAGAAACACAGAACAGATTAGGGGAAAATTTATCACTGAAATAATTCAAGAAAACTTCCCCAGCAGGACATGTGTCCACAGATTAAGAAAATTCACTAAATGCTCACACAATGAATAGATCTATAGGGCATGTATCATCACAAATATCCACAAGCATCCAGGATAAAGAGTGCAGAAACTTCCAGAGAATAAAAGGGGGGGAGGTGCAGTACATACAAAAGAATTAGAATTGTATTCAAATTCTCAAGCGATACATCAGATGCTGAAAGACAGTGAGAAAATGCCTTCAGAGTCCTGACGGAAGATTATTTTCAACCCAGAATTCCACATCTAGCTGAACTATCAATTAAGGATGAGGAAAAATAAATTCTGCCTTCCCTGCATCCTTCTTTGGGAAGCTGCTAGGGGACGTGCTCCAGCCAAATAGGAAAAGACAAGATGCAGGACATGGATATGGAACATAGAAAAACTAATATGGAGGTAAAACCCAGCATAACAGCTATGCAGAAGGCTTGAAGAATAATCAGTCTAGAATGGAACAGAAGTACAGAGACCTCAAGGAGAAAGGTCCCAAAAGAGAAAAAAAAATTATATGTTAATCAAAATGTGTCACCATTCTAGAAAATATACTGATGGGTATATGACCTATCTGATAGAACAAATGAGAAATAGAAAGAATAGGTAAAAGAAGACTTTGTAGTATAAAATAAAGGTACATAATTAACTTAAGGAAAAATAGAAAGATGCACAAGAAAGTAAATGAACCCACAATACATTGTAACAGAACAGTGGAAATATTTGCATTATTTTCTGTTATTGTTATTATTGGTATGACCACTGTCTACTGATTTAACTAAAATTGCAGGCATGTAAAAGATCTAAATCTTCCTTTATCATAAAAGAAAATTAATGGATAAAGGCTAGACTAGATAACCCTATATAAGAATTATTATTTAGGAACACAGAAGCAACTACCAGAAGAAGTATCTTTTTAAGAGTTGAAAGTGTTGTCTCAGAGAGTGGTGATGATTGAGGGATAGATCAGAGAATTGCTGATGATCTTTATAAGCCTTGTCTATAAATATTGCATTATCTAACCATGTGTATGCATTACCATGATAAAAATTTAAATACTATATTAAGAAAATGAGATAATCTGTGATAACAAAAAATATGTTTTACATTTATAACTGCCCTGTATAGGTAATACAGGTAATTCTCAACATGCTAAGAAGGAACATATGAGCAAAGTTTAGCAAGTAGAAAAACCAAAGGTAATCAAATGAGAACCTGAAAGCCTAATGTGACCCCCTCTTGATTCTCTATCTGCTTAAGATAGTACTAATCTTCATTTGTCTTCAGAATTATTTTTATAAGCTAGTTTGAAGTATTATTAAGTATTGTTTTATGTATTTATAAAGTGCTTAGGACTATATTCATAACTTTACAAATCAAATTGCACAGAATATTGATAAAGCATATATCTGATAAAGAACTTGTATCCAGAATATAGAAAGATCTCTGATCCAATTTATAAAACAACCAAATTTTTTAAAATAGGCAAATGATTTGAACAGATACTTCACCAAGGAGATATATGGATGGCAAATAAGCACATAAAAAGATGTTTGCCATAATTAAACATTAGGGAAGTGAAAAATAACCACAAAGAGATACCACTACACACCTATTACAATGGTTAAAATTAGAAAGATTGTCCATACCAAGTGTTGGTAAAGATATTGAGAAAATGCAACACCCATAAAATGTTGCTGATGAGAATGTAAAATGGTGTGCAATCACTTTAGAAAATAGTTTGGAAATTTCTTTTTTTTTAATAAATTTATTTTATTTTATTTTATTTTTGGCTGTGTTGGGTCTTCATTGATGCACATGGGTTTTTCTCTGGTTCGGCGAGCGGGGGCTACTCTTCGTTGTTGTGCGTGGGCTTCTCATTGTGGTGGCTTCTCTTGTTGGGAGCACGGGCTCTAGGCATGTGGGCTTCAGTAGTTGCAGCACACGGGCTCAGTATTTGTGACTCACGGGCTCTAGAGTGCAGGCTCGGTGGTTGTGGCACACAGGCTTAGTTGCTCCGCAGCATGTGGGATCTTCCCAGATCAGGGCTCGAACCCATATCTCCTACATTGGCAGGCGGGTTCTTAACCACTGTGCCACCAGGGAAGCCCTGGAAATTTCTTAAAAATTCAAAAGTATACCATATTTAAACATCATACCATAAAATATAGCCATTCTACTCCTAGGTATTTACCCAAGAGAAAAGAAAGCATACTGACCCATACAGAGACTTGTATGTAGTTCAAGTCTCATTGAAGTATGTACACTGTAAACAAGATACATTGTTCATAGTATCTTTATTTGTAACAGCCAAAAGCTAGGAGCAACCCAAATCATCAATAGGTGGATAAGCACACAAATTTTGGTATATCCATATAACCAAATACTACTCAGCAATAAAAATTAGTGAATTAAAAAAAAAAGAAATGAACTATTGACACATGCAACAACAAGTCAACATGGATGAATCTCAAAATAATTATGCTAAGTGAAAAAAGCCATACAAAAAGAGTATATATTGGGGGCTTCCCTGGTGGCGCAGTGGTTGAGAGTCCGCCTGCAGATGCAGGGGACACAGGTTCGTGCCCCGGTCTGGGAAGACCCCACATGCCGTGGAGTGGCTGGGCCTGTGAGCCATGGCTGCTGAGCCTGCGCGTCCGGAGCCTGTGCTCCGCAACGGGAGAGGCCACAACAGTGAGAGGCCCGTGTACCGCAAAAAACAAAAACAAAAACAAAAAAACACCACCTCTGTGTCCAACTGGGATCAGAAAGTCTAGCAGTATAAAGGAAAAAAGAAAATTTAAAACAAGAAGAAATGGTGTAAAAAGCAAGGAAACTGCTTTAAATAGACATTTCTCCAAAGAAGATATGCAAAATTTAACAAGCAAGTGAGAAGATGCTCTACATTATTAGTCATTATGGAAATTCAAATCAAAACCACAATGAGATACCACTTCATACTCATTAGGATGGCTATAATCAGAAAGACAGACAATAATGTTATAATAAAAAAGACAGGCAATGACAAGTATTGACTAGGATTTGGAGAAATTGGAACTCTCATCCATTATTAGTGGGAATGTAAAATAGGGCCACCACTTTGGAAAACAGTCTGGCAGTCCCTCATACAATTAACATAGAGTTATGAAGTGACCCAGAAACTCCACTCCTAGGATATACCCAAGAGAAATGAAAACATGTTACTACACAAAACTTGTACAACAATGTTCATAGCAGCATTATTCATAACATCCAAATAGTGAAAACAACCCAAATGTTCATCAACTGATAAGTGGTAAACAAAAAGTGGTACATACATGCAATGTAATATTATTTGGCAATAAAAAAGTAGTATGATGTACAGATATATGCTAAAACATGGATGAATCTTGAAAACATTATGATAAGTGAAAGGATCCAGACACAAAATGTCACATATGTACGATTACATTCATATGAAATGTCCAGAACAAGAAAGTCCACAGAGATATAAAGTAAATTAGTGGTTTTCAGGGAAGTGGAGAAGGATAAAATGGGTAGTGACTGCTAAGAGTATGTGTTTTCTTTTGGAGGTGATAAAGTGTTATAGAATTAAATAGTGGTATTGGTTGCAAAACTTTGTTAATACAGTAATAATCACTGAACTGTACACTTTAAAACCATTAATTTTATGGTACATGAATTAAACCACAATGAAAAATACAAAAAGGAAGCAAACCACATAAAATGGCAAACTTATGCAAAGTAATCTTTATAAAAACAAATTTTAATGGTGCTGTATATAACCTAACACAAAGTGAAATGAAATATTAGTACCCATTGAGTCTCATGAGGGAGACTGAAGGAAACCAGTGTTTAAGAACCGCAGTGGGCCAGATACCAGCATAAGTGCATTTCCTGTTTTCTTATTAATCTTTTGAGGAATCTATTACTCATTATACAGATGAAGAAACCAAGTCTCAGAGAAGTTAAGTAATTTTCCCAAGATCACACAGTAATAGAGAACAGACCTGGGAATCCTGTTCAGAAACCTAATTCCAAAGCATATTTTTTTCACTGTAGCACAAAATTCCTTAGATGGTTTTCAAGTTCCATAAAATTCATACTTGTAAGTTCCTTCAGAAGTTGTGAAGTAAACTAGAACAGACTTATTTTCAAAAGCCTATGCAAATGTTGGACAAAATTAATAAGCCCAATGCACGCCCTGATTTGTCCCACCTGACTTCCTGACCACCTCCTGCATGACTGCCAAAGTTGGGGAGAGCAGTTTACCCCAGAGCTTCTGCCTATAGCCAGTGGATACTGTATCCCTGCAGGATGTCTAGTTCATCGTTATAGTTCCCAAGCACTCAACTGTACTTTGCATTCAGTGGGGTTCAAGGCATGATTGTGGTGATTGAGTAAACAAACATTTTCTTCCCCTTAAAGTTCTTATAATCATTGGAGGTGTAAGCTGAGGACACAGTAAAATAACCACTTTACAATTTCATGGCCAGGTGCACCCAAGAAACCTCTTTTGCAGGAGAACACAGCTGTGGACAAACTTAACAGATGTGAAGTTATTCCTGAATCCTTCTGGTAGAGGATTATAGACTGATGGCAATGGGCATTTTCCACATAAATGATAGGCTTATACTCTATAGCCCTCTTGGGTGAGACCACATGGCTAGGCTGAAAGTCAAAGGGGCAGATGTTACTTCTGGACTAGGCATAATTGCTGACCTCTTGTGCAGCTCCTTACCGCTGCATAGTGGCAGGCAAGTGCTGAGATGGTAGCTGTTCCATCAGGCACACGAGGAACTGTGGAGCAGAGCTCTCAACACACGCACGTGGGTATTTTATAAGTCACTAAAATTTTGAGGTTTTTTTGTTTCTATAGCATGACCTACCCTGTCCTGATTGGTTCAAGTCTGTAAAGTCAAGATTACATGCAAAAAATAGGGAGAAGTACAATTTAACTGGAATAGGCTTTACCATGAGGAACTGGAGGAGATAGGATCCGAAAGATAGTTTGGGGTCAGATAATCCAAAGCTTTGAAACCTAGTCTAGTGTAGAAGGTCTACTGAAGGAGGAAAGTACTATAGGAGGGAAAACTAGTTATGTTAAGTCCAGAGAAACTATTGGCAGAAAGGAAACTAAAAGCTGAGGAATGAACAGTTGGTAGCAGATATCATGGCATGGATGATGCCCTCACTCTGAGATCCAAGAAGGGCTGAAGGCAGTCAACTGAGGTCAGTGTAGAGGGGCCAGTAGGCAGGAGATGCCAAAAACCAATCTGAGAAGTACAAAAGCCCATGGCTGTGAAGGGAGCTGTATTAGTTTTCAATGCTGCCATATCAAGTTACCCCAAATTTAGTGGCTTGAAATAACCCAGATTTATTATCCTGCAGACCTTAAATGAGAAGTCTGACCTGGACCTCACTGCCTAAAATCAAAGCACCAGCAGGTCCTTTCTGGGGGCTCGAGGGGATGATCCATTTCCTTGCATTTCCCAGCTTCCAGAGGCCACCTGCATTACCTGGCACATGGCCCCCTCCCTCCATCTTCAAAGTCAGCAAGGTCGCTGCCCTCTGACCCTTCTTTTGTAACATCTCTTTCTCTAAACAAGCTAGGAAAGGTTCTCTGCTTTTAGAGACTCATGTGATTATACTGGGCTCATTCAGATAATCCAAAATGATCTCCCCATGTCAACTTTCTTAACTTCTTCACATCTGTAAAATCTCTTTTGCCACATAAGGTAACATGTTCACAGGATCTGGGGATTAGGCATGGCCATATTTGGAAGGCCATTATTCTGCCTATCACAGTAGCCAACTATTAAGAATGAGGAAGAGTCAAGGTATCAAGAAACAAAAGTGTGGGACTGGGCAGGACAATGACTTCATTTTAATGTACTCTGAACTATAGCAGGCCAGCCCTGTGTCCAGTGGCTCTTGTTCTGAGACCCCTAAAGGGCAAGTTCAGTGGTCTAAATGAGAAATGATTAGGCCTGTACTTTGCTTGTGGTAGGGGATGTTGTAGACAGCAGTGCCCATGATGCCCTGAGATTAACCCTTTGCGTGCACAAAGTAGAGGCCAAATAAATACAAACTGAATGAATGGGTGGGTGAATGAAATGTTGCCCAAATAAACAAGACTTGACAACAGTCTGGATGCAAAAGGTGATAAAAGAAGGAGAAGAATGAAAAAAGTTGACAACCAAGGAAGCGGCCAGGAGAGGGGCAAGGCTAGACATTGAGGAAAAACACGGAAGAGTGTTACATGGGATTTTTTCCCAACTGTACTCTGAAATTTCATTGTTTTTCAGAATTTCTGTTACAAATCTGAAGGAGTAAACATACTGGCAAATAGATGTAAAGCTTGAGAAATTTAAGAAACTATATTAAATGTATGTTTAGAAAAGGATTCTTGGGCAGATATTTTTTAGGAAATCAAAAACTAGACATAATATTTGTGGAAAAGAATGGGGGGAACTTCTAGTTAGGAGAGTAGGATCATTTTTAAAGGAGATTTTATATTCAAAGAGATCTAAAGAGATAGAACCATGTTTTAATTGTGAAACGATGTTTTTGAACGTGTGTGCCCTAGATCTTTCCAGTTAGGTATGCTGCATCTGGGTCCATTGACTTAGTAAGATGTGGTGGAAACTGAAAACTATAAAAAATCACACCCCCTGTGGGCAACACCCGATTAAATTTCTTTCTGGCTTTTGCACAATGGTGGCAATGGCTGTAATCCAGAACATAAACAAAAAGCCATATGGAAGCAACAAACACATTAAAAAAAATATTTTATTATTCCCCAGTCCAAAGAACTTTTTGTCTAAGACTTTGTCTGTGACTTATTTATATTACTGAGTAACTCCATGCAAGAACGTAAAGCACAGATGACTACAAAAATGCAGAATTTACATAGTCTAATGATTCCCACATAAGGACGATAGATGTGCACGCCAAGAAGTTTGGCAATTCCGTTTTGGAAATTGATTTAATAAGATGGTGATAAGATGGTCAGTCCCATGATAACCGAGACATTTTTATTCTCATCTCCAGAAAATCAAGCCATTCATTCTCCGTTACCAATGTGCTTCAAAGCAACATGTAAATAATGGGCAAACTGCCACATGTTGAATTTGCTAAAATCAGTCCCATGGTATAAATAGAAACCAGAGCTATAACCACTACTAATGCAATATGATAGTTGACGAGAATGACACAAGTCTTAAACCTCCTGTTTCTTGAAGCTTACCCTAGGGACTTGACAAACATCGATAAAGACCAGAAAGAATCAATTCAGCCTGCCACTTGCATTATGAGTTCTTCCAGATATCCACAATGAATATCCTACTAATGTAAATTGTCTCTGGTTAAACTTTAAATGTATGCTGGTTTTCCCTGCCATGCAATACATTCTTGCTGACAGTGGATCTGTGTATAAGAGTGCTGCTTACCTAGGAACACTATCTACACAGGAAATGAATCAAGATTTGAAATTCCCATTAGATCTTGCTACTTTTTTTTATCAGTATCTAAAGGGGTTTGCATCATTGGGGATTTTATAAACATCGGTCAGGAAGAACTGATCCCACACTGTGGAATAGTTAACAAGTATATGCCGGCATGCAATACGTCTAACATAAAACCATGAGAATGTATATCTGGAGTTTACCACCAATCCATTTAGCCTTTAATGAGGGTGGCTACAGCCACACTCTTGGTTTCCTTCTGTTTCTGTTTCCAACCCTATGTCACTTTTAATCCATCCAAAACCTGGTACCATGAGGTTTTGTCTTTTCATCTTTAACGCCCTTTCAGACTCTTAGCACAACACCTTGATTTCCAACTTGCCTTTCCCCATCAGACTTGGTATTTTTACCTGGTGCCCTTGTCATTTTCATTCATCAACCCATATTTTCCCATAAATATTTATTGAACCATGGTAGGCACTGAAAATATATTGGAGAGCAAGACACCAATGTTTGACCCACAGCTTCACTAACAGATCAACCTTTAGCCTGGTTTCTCCAGGTATGCCCCCTCAGTCTTGAAAGGTTCAAGAGGGCCCCTTGGCCCACTATCCTGCCACTGATTATGATGCAAGTATCATAGCCAAGCTGACCCTGATCCTCCAGCAGGGACATAGAGGAGATCTATAGAATGTCAGGGCCCCTGGCCTAGATTGGTCCTTCAGCATCCCACACTGCACTGTCTCTTTTTGGTGTCAGGGCAGATTCTACAAAGATTTGTAGGCATTCAGCCTGCAAGTGTTCAAAGGTCATTGCCTAAACTATGGTGGAAGAACTCTATTGCTCTTAGGTATTTTTTCACTTTGGTTATTTTTTTTTATTTCTGCTGTTAATGGCTTTGCTTAAATCTGTGCCATTCAGGGACATCAGGAAATGAGTCTCTTTGATACCACTCACTGCCTTTATACAACACTAATGGCTTTTGCTTCAAAGGAAGAGGGATGTAAACGGGAAAAATGGGAGGAATGCCTTTTTAGAGAAATGTTGTCTGGAAGACTCACTCCCATTACTCACAAGCCCTTTTCTCTCTGTCTCTCTCCAAATGTCATTTCAAAGGAAAACAAGAAACAAAAAACTCTGGTTACTAAACTAAGTCTATAGACTTAGGTAATTTCTATTTAACTTCTGCTTGCCCACAACATGTTGTTTACACCCACCCAGTGAAAGTAGTTTCATGTTAGTGTCAAATGGAGAAAATCATAAACAGTTATGGAAATTTAGTGCAGACTACACACATCAAAAATATATGAATTTCCAAATACAAATTGGGGACAGAGGGAAGTTTCTAGAGCATCCCAATGAGTGGTCTGTGTTCAGAATTTCTAACAAATCTGTATAAAATTCTCTGCTATGAATGAAATGCTTTGGTCAAATTTCAACCTTTTCCTCCAACTTTCTCCCAATTGTATTACGGTCTGCTTTACATAGGCAAATGCACTTGGCACACTGACAGTGAGTCAAACCATCTGAAGTGTATCACCCTCCACATGGGACAGTGTCTGAAATCATGTGGGTATCACCACACACAGTAGAAGAGTTTCCTCTGGGCAGGGCGCTGAAAGGGAGCAAAATGTTTGCAAAATAAAAAAACAGAGAAAAATCCTACTCTTTATACTGCCAAGGATTTTCTAGACATGGACCTGTGTTCTCTTTACCCCTAAGCAACTCAGGAATTCTCTGACACACTACGGCAGCAACTATTGGGATAATGTGTCTCCTTTCTCATCTACTAGGTTGATAAAGTCATACTTGCCCTACCCTAATCACAGCTAATGAAAATGACGTGAGATAATACATGTGGAAATGCTCTGAAAAGCATCAAGTGCTATCTATACTTAAGAGGGAGTGGTGATGTTGATATGAGTGTTGGTCCTGGTGGTGCAGGTGTGGCAATTTCTCTGACAGGATTTCCCAATTTAGGGCCCACAGAGCACTAGTTCTGTGAGAAGTCCCTTGGAAAGAGTGGGGAAAGAGTGGCTCAGTGTGGGTAGGTTCAAATAGTCTTAGAAAACACTATGTATAATATCTGCATTTTAGAATTTGAAAAAACACATTAGCCATGGAAGCTTGGAATAGCCCTGCTGTAAAGAACTCTATTTAATTTTAATAATCCAGAATTTCTGAAACATAAATGGATTGGAAGTATTTTTTCATACATATAACACTTATTAATATTCCAAGGCACCAGAGTCCCACAGAGAATTATTATTATTCAGAGGGAAAAGAAAATTAGATTCTCACCTGGACCAAATGCTTAAGGTATCGAGTCATCACTGTGGGTCCAAAAATAAGTGGTAATGAGTAACAGGCCAACTATTTCCCCTCATGAGAAGGTATGCTAACAGCATGAAAGGAGGGATATTTTTAGATACTTTTTTTTTTTTTTTTTTTGCGGTATGCGGGCCTCTCACTGTTGTGGCCTCTCCCCTTGCGGAGCACAGGCTCCAGACGCGCAGGCTCAGTGGCCATGGCTCACGGGCCCAGCCGCTCCGCGGCACGTAGGATCTTCCTGGACCGGGGCACGAACCCGTGTCCCCTGCATTGGCAGGCGGACTCTCAACCACTGCGCCACCAGGGAAGCAAGGAGGGATATTTTTATTTTAACATCTTTATTGGAGTAAAATTTCTTTACCATGGTGTGTTAGTTTCTGCTTTATATCAAACTGAATCAGCAATACATATACACGTATCACCATATGTCCTCCCTCTTGCATCTCCCTCCCACCCTCTCTATCCCACCCCTCTAGGTGGTCACAAAGCACCGGGCTGATCTCCCTATGCTATGTGGATGCTTCCCACTAGCTATCCACTTTACATTTGGTAGTGTATATATGTCCATGCCACTCTCTCACTTAGTCCCAGCTTACCCTTCCCCCTCCCCATGTCCTCAAGTCCATTCTCTACCTCTATGTCTTTATTCCTGTCCTGCCCCTAGGTTCTTCAGAACCTTTTTTTAAAATTTCTTTTCGATTCCGTATATATGTGTTAGCATACAGTATTTGTTGTTCTCTTTCTGACTTACTTCACTCTGTATGACAGACTCTAGGTCCATTCAATTCTTGATTACTGTAATTTTGTAGTATACTCTGAAGTCTGGCAGCTTGATTCCTCCAGTTCGGTTTTTCTTTCTCAAGATTGCTTTGGCTATCTGGGGTCTTTTGTATTTCCATACAAATTGTGAAAATTTTTGTTCTAGTTCTGTGAAGTGTCATTGGTAGTTTGATAGGGATTGCACTGAATATGTAGATTGCTTTGGGTAGTAGAGTCATTTTCACAATGTTCATTCTTCCAATCCAAGAACATGGTATACCTCTCCATCTGTTTGTACCACTTTTAATTTCTTTCATCAGTGTCTTATAGCTTCCTGAATAAAGGTCTTTTGTCTCCTTAGGTAGGTTTATTCCTAGGTATTTTATTCTTTTTGTTGCAATGGTAAATGGGAGTGTTTCCTTAATTTCTCTTTCAGATATTTCATCATTAGTGTATAGGAATGCAAGAGATTTCTCTGCATTAATTTTGTATCCTGCTACTTTACCACATTCATTGATTAGCTCTAGTAGTTTTGTGGTAGCATCTTTAGGATTCTCTATGTATAGTATCATGTCGTCTGCAAACAGTGACAGCTTTACTTCTTCTTTTCTGATTTGGATTCTTTTATTCCTTTTTCTTCTCTGATTGCTGTGGCTAATACTTCCAAAACTATGTTGAATACTAGTGGTGAGAGTAGACAACCTCGGTTGTTCCTAATCTTAGTGGAAATGCTTTCAGTTTTTCACCATTGAGAACGATGTTGGCTGTGGGTTTGTCATATATGACCTTTAATATGTTGAGGAAAGTTCCCTCTATGCCTACTTTCTGGAGGGTTTTTATCATAAATGGGTGTTGAATTTTGTCAAAAGCTTTTTCTGCATCTATCGAGTTGATCATATGCTTGTTCTCCTTCAATTTGTTAATATGGTTTATCATATTGATTGATTTGCATATATTGAAGAATCTTTGCATTCCCACTTGATCATGGTGTATGATTCTTTTAATGTGCTGTTGGATTCTGTTTGCTAGTATTTTGTTGAGGATTTTTGCATCTATGTTCATCAGTGATATTGGCCTGTAGTTTTCTTTCTTTGTGACATATTTGTCTGGTTTTGATATCAGGGTGATGGTGACCTTGTAGAATGAGTTTGGGAGTGTTCCTCCCTCTGCTATATTTTGGAAGAGTTTGAGAAAGATAGGTGTTAGCTTTTCTCTAAATGTTTGATAGAATTCGCCTGTGAAGGCATCTGGTCCTGGGCTTTTGTTTGTTGGAAGGTTTTTAATCACACTTTCAATTTCAGTGCTTGTAATTTGTCTGCTTATATTTTCTATTTCTTCATGGTTCAGTCTCGGAAGGTTGTGCTTTTCTAAGATATGTCCATTTCTTCCAGGTTGTCCATTTTATTGGCATATAGTTGCTTGTAGTAATCTCTCACGATCCTTTGTATTTCTGCAGTGTCAGTTGTTACTTCTCCTTTTTCATTTCTAATTCTGTTGATTTGAGTTGTCTCCAATTTTTTCTTGATGAGTCCGACTAATGGTTTATCAATTTTGTTTATCTTCTCAAAGAACCAGCTTTTAATTTTATTGATCTTTACTATTGTTTCCTTCATTTCTTTTTCATTTATTTCTAATCTGATCTTTATGAGTTCTTTCCTTCTGCTAACTTTGTGGTTCTTTTGTTCTTCTGTCTCTAATTGCTTTAGGTGTAAGGTTAGCTTGTTTATTTGAGATGTTTCTTGTCTCTTGATGTAGGATTGTATTGCTATAAACTTCCCTCTCAGAAATGCTTTCGCTGCATCACCTAGGTTTTGGGTCATCGTGTTTTCACTGTCATTTGTTTCTAGGAATTTTTTTTTTTTGGTAGCATTTCTTACATGTTCTTTTTTTTTTAAACATCTTTATTGGACTATAATTACTTTACAATGGTGTGTTAGTTTCTGCTTTACTGTTTCTAGGTATTTTTTGATTTCCTCTTTGATTTCTTCAGTGATCACTTCATTATTCAGTAGTGGATTATTTAGGCTTCATGTGTTTGTATGTTTTACAGATTTTTTCCTGTAATTTACATCTAGTCTCATAGCATTGTGGTCAGAGAAGATACTTGATATGATTTCAATTTTCTTAAATTTACCAAGGCTTGATTTGTGACCCAAGATATGATCTACCCTGGAGAATGTTCCATGAGCATTGGGAAGAAAGTGTATTCTGTTGTGCTTGGATGGGATGTCCTATAAATATCAATTAAGTCCATCTTGTTTAATGTATCATTTAAAGCTTATGTTTCCTTATTTATTTCTTTTTGGATGATCTGTCCATTGGTGAAAGTGGGGTGTTAAAGCCCCCTACTATGACTGCATTACTGTCAATTTCCCCTTTTATGGCTGTTAGTATTTGCCTTATGTATTAAGGTGTTACTATGTTGGATGCATTAATTTTTACAATTGTTATATCTCCTTCTTGGATTGATCCCTTGATCATTATATAGTGTCCTTCTTTGTCTCTTGTAATAGTCTTTGTTATAAAGACTATTTTGTCTAACATGAGGATTGCTACTCCAGCTTCCTTTTGATTTCCATTTGCATGGAATATCTTCTTCCATCCTCTCACTTTCAGTCTGTATGTGTCCCTAGGTCTGAAGTGGGTCTGCTGTAGACAGCATATATACGGGTCTTGTTTTTGTAACCATTCAGCTAGTCTGTGTCTTTTGGTTGGAACATTTAATCCTCTTACATTTAAGGTAGTTATCAATATGTATGTTCCATTTTCTTAATTGTTCTGGGTTTGTTCTTGCAAGTCTTTTCCTTCTCTTGTATTTCCTGCCTAGAGAAGTTCCTTTAGCATTTGTTTTAAAGCTGGTTTGGTGGTGCTGCATTCTCTTAGCTTTTGCTTGTCTGTAAAGATTTTAATTTCTCCATCGAATCTGAATGAGATCTTTGCTGTGTAGAGTAATCTTGGTTGTAGGTTTTTCCCTTTCATCACTTTAAATATGTCCTGCCATTCCCTTCTAGCTTGCAGAGTTTCTGCTGAAAGATCAGCTGTTAACCTTAGGGGGATTCCCTTGTATGTTATTTGTTGTTTTTCCCTTGCTGCTTTTAACATTTTTTATTTAATTTTTGATAGTTTGATTAATATGTGTCTTGGTGTGTTTCTCCTTGGATTTATCCTTTATGGGACTCTCTGCACTTCCTGGACTTGATTGACTATTTCCTTTCCCATATTGGGGAAGTTTTCAGCTATAATCTCTGCAAATATTTTCTCACTCCCTTTCTTTTTCTCTTCTCCTGGGACCCCTATAATTCGAATGTTGGTGCGTTTAATGTTGTCGCAGAGATCTGTGAGACTGTCCTCAAGTCTTTCCATTCTTTTTTCTTTATTCTGCTCTGTGGTAGTAATTTCCACTATTTTATCTTCCAGGTCACTTATCTGTTTTTCTGCCTCAGTTATTCTGCTATTGATTCCTTCTAGATAATTTTTAATATCATTTATTGTGCTGTTCATCATTGTTTGTTTTCTCTTTAGTTCTTCTAGGTCCTTGTTAAATGTTTCTTGTATTTTCTCCATTTTATTTCCAAGATTTTGGATCATCTTTACTATCATTACTCTGAATTCTTTTTCAGGTAGACTGCCTATTTCCTCTTCATTTGTTTGTTCTGGTGGGTTTTTACCTTGCTCCTTCACCTGCTGTGTGTTTCTCTGGTTTCTCATTTTGCTTAACTTACTGTGTTTGGGGTCTCCTTTTCGCAGCCTCCACCTTCATAGTTCCCATTGTTTTTGGTATCTGTCCCCAATGGGTAAGGTTGGTTCAGTGGGTTGTGTAGGCTTCCTGGTGCAGGGGGCTGGTGCCTGTGCTCTGGTGGATGAGGCTGGATCTTGTCTTTCTGGTGGGCAGGACCTCATCCGGCTGTGTATTTTGGGGTGTCTGTGACCCTATTATGATTCTAGGCAGCCTCTCTGCTAATGGGTGTGGTTGTGCTCCCGTCTTGCTAGTTGTTTGTCATAGGGTGTCCAGCACTGTAGCTTGCTGGTCGTTGAGTGGAGCTGGGTATTATCGTTGAGATGGAGGTCTCTGGGAGAGCTTTCACCATTTGATATTACATGGAGCTGCGAGGTCTCTGGTGGACCAGTGTCCTGAACTCGGCTCTCCCACCTCAGAGGCACAGGCCTGACACCCAGCTGGAACACCAAGATCCTGTCAGTGACATGGCCAAAGTCTACAGTGCTCCCAAAGTCCACCGCCTCAATTTTGGGATGATTCTCGTTGTCTATTCAGGTATTCCACAGATGCGGGGTACATCAAGTTGATTGTGGATATTTAACCTGCTGCTCCTGAGGCTGTTGGGAGAAATTTCCCTTTCTCTTCTTTGTTCGCACAGCTCCCGGGGTTGAGCTTTGGATTTGGCCCCGCCTCTGCATGTAGGTCACCTGAGGGTGTCTGTTCTTCGCTCAGACAGGATGGGGTTACAGGAGCAGCTGATTCGGGGGCTCTGGCTCACTCAGGCCGGGGGGAGGGAGGGGTATAGATGCAGGTCGAGCCTGCAGCGGCAGAGGTCAGCGTGACATTGCACCAGCCTGAGGCACGCTGTGCATTCTCCCAGGGACATTGTTCCTGGATCACGGGACCCTGGCAGTGGTGGGCTGCCCAGGCTCCTGGGAGGGGAGGTGTGGACAGTGACCTGTGGTTGCACACAGGCTTCTTGGTGGCTGCAGCAGCAGCCTTAGCGTCTCATGCCGTCTCTGGGGTCCACCCTGATATCCGCGGCTTGCACCCGTCTCTGAAGCTCATTTAGGTGGTGCTCTGAATCCCCTCTCCTTGTGCACCCCGAAACAATGGTCTTTTGCCTCTTCAGCAGCTCCAGACTTTTCCCCGGACTCCCTCCCAGCTAGCCGTGGCGCACTAGCCCCCTTCAGGCTCTGTTCACGCCGACTACCCAGGTCCTCTCCCTGCGATCCGACCGAAGCCCGAGCCTCAGCTCCCAGCCCCCACCGGCCCCGGCGGGTGAGCAGACAAGCTTCTTGGCCTGGTGAGTGCCGGTCAGCACCGATCCTCTGTGCGGGAATCTCTCCGCTTTGCCCCCCACACCCCTGTTGCTGTGCTCTCCTCCGTGGCTCTGAAGCTTCCCCCTTCAGCCACCCGCAGTCTCCGCCCACGAAGGGGCTTCCTAGTGTGTGGAAACCTTGCCTCCTTCACAGCTCCCTCCCTCTGGTGCAGGTCCTGTCCCTATTCTTTGTCTCTGTTTTTTCCTTTTTCTTTTGCCCTACCCAGGTACGTGGAGAGTTTCTTGCGTTTTGGGAGGTCTGAGGTCTTCTGCCAGCGTTCAGTAGGTGTTCTGTAGGAGTCGTTCCACATGTAGATGTATTTCTGTTGTATTTGTGGGGAGGAAGGTGATCTCCATTTCTTACTCCTCTGCCATCTTGAAGGTCTCTGTGGGATTTTTTATTTATGAGTAAAGTCAGTGATACCATTCCTCCTTCAAAAATTATGACCCAGGTTGGGATCTAAGAAGAAGGTCCCAAATACCTACAATTCATTATTTTTTAATAATATGCCTATAAATACTTTTGTCATAAAGAGAAATAGTCAGATGCAAATATATTCATGGATTTTAAAGATGTGCCATCTTCAAGTCTGAAAACACAACAAATCAACAAGTGTTTATTAGTGCAATTAGCCCTATGCTGGTACTTTGAGCAACACAGATTTCTGCTTTCAAGGAGCTTGTAGACTTTTTGACTTCTCAATTTGAGAAATTTATAATCTAGAAGGCAGAAGTGAAGAAAAGATTACACAAATTAAAATAACAAGTAATATCCATGTCTACTGATATAAACATGGCTTAACTTCAGAAATGTCCAGTATGAAACCCTCTTGGTCTAGTTGTAGAGAAAGTGGGGATCGGGGAAGTCCATCTGATCCTGAACAGTGTTCTTCCTGTGCCAGATGGCCAGATGTGATCCGAGTACCTACCTGAAACTCTCTGGAAAGAAATCCAGCACAGAAAGTCTAATAAAAATGAAGGTTCCAGAAAGGATGCAAAACACATACAACAAAATTAAATTTAATTGAAAACTAGGAAAATGAAGAAATTGGAACATGGAAGAAACGAGGATATGAAAAATAAAATGAAACCAAGATAGCATGACACAGACATCTTCTCCAAAATCCAACAGGACCAAAACTATAAGTAGCAAGTTACAAGAATTCCATGGGACCTGGCCACTTTTTGCACAGGAATTTAAGTCTCACTTCTTAACAGGGCACTTGTCTTCCCATTCCCTTACGTAGTGATCTAAAGCCCATTTACCCACATGTCAATAGCTGTGGTGTTTTTAATGTTATCTTGCAAATAGACTTGCCTATTTCCTTATACATAGAGTGAAACTCCAAGATTGTGTCTTTCCTTCTAGGAAAATGAGTGGACTACCAGATATGAAGAGATCTCATATTGGCACACTGAGTGTGCTCACGAAACCATGTGGTGGTCCTAAGCAGAAATTACAGTGGCCAATTATTATATGCCTACATTTAGGAAATAAATTCATTAATAATACAGAAGCCAGAGTAGAACTCTAAATTGTTGCCTTTGTTGTCATGGAGACTCTCTATGCCTATCTTGAAAGATGTTTGCCTTTAAAGGAAATAGATGGGAACCAGACACCCTGAGGTGGTGTCCAGCCATGACAGAGCATCAAAAGACAAGTGGCACCAACTCTTTTTTTTTTTTTTGCGGTACGCGGATCTCTCACTGTTGTGCCCTCTCCCGTTGCGGAGCACAGGCTCTGGACACGCAGGCTCAGCGGCCATGGTTCACGGACCCAGCCGCTCTGCAGCATGTGGGATCTTCCCGGACCGGGGCATGAACCCGTGTCCCCTGCATCGGCAGGCGGATTCTCAACCACTGAGCCACCAGGGAAGCCCGGCACCAATTCTTAAGTGCATTCAGCATGAGGTGCAGCCTATTATTCCTTCATTTAGCCAATCAAAACTCTTAGTGTGTGATGGTGTATACCGGGAGAGTGTATTCAGGTCCCCTTTTTCTTTTATTTCAAAGCAATATTGAAACACATCTACTCAAATAAGCATTGCGCGTTGACTGAATTGCCAGGCAGGAAGGCTCAGTGTTCAGGTCACCATGCAGACTGATCCTCCTGGTCCCACACCAAAAACACAAAGCATATCATTGCATTGTCCCCCCAGCAGGCACAGAGAAGGACCAAGCTTTCCTTTTTTGTGTGCTTCTTGATGCCATCCTAGCATTCAAAGTAACCACCAAAGCTTGCCTTCATGAGCAAGGACCTTCTCTGAGCTCCTGCGGTGCCCAGAACTTAGCTCACCCATAGTATTGACCATATTGCATGGAAATTGCCTAGTTCTCTGTCTCCCCAAAAAGACTGTTTAAATTCCGCAAAAATGGGAACCAAGCTATAATGGTCTTTCGAACCCCGGTTTCTGTGACCCTGCCGGAAACATACTAGCAGCTCTAAAATTGTTTTTGAGTCAAATGGAGTAAAAGGGGCTAGGAATAGAGAAAGATAGGAAAGGATTTAATGATTAATTTTCAAAAAATGTCCTACAGCTCCATTTTTCATTCTCAAGATTGCTTTGGCTATTTGGGGTCTTTTGTGTTTCCATACAAATTGTGAAATTTTTTCTTCTAGTTCTGTGAAAAATGCCAGTGGTAGTTTGATAGGGATTGCATTGAATCTGTAGATTGCTTTGGGTACTAGAGTCATTTTCACAATGTTGATTCTTCAAATCCAAGAACATGGTATATCTCTCCATCTATTTGTATCATCTTTAATCTCTTTCATCAGTGTCTTATAATTTTATAAAAAACGTTAAGGAAGAATTACATGTACAAATTAAAAAATAATAAAATTAAATTAAAAAATAGAACTCAGGCCCACCAGAGCTACTGAATCACAATCTGCACTTCTACAGTCTCCCCAGTGTACCTGTGTACCCATGGATAGTTGAAAGGTACATTTCTACCTCGGCATGTCTTTTCTGTCTGAGAAATACACACATTTTATCCAATTTGATGTAAATAAAACACTCAAAAATGCAAAAAAAAAAATGTCCTACAATTCACAAATATATATTGACTACCTATGCTACGCTAGGCCTAGCATAGGTAGTCAATATATATTTCTTTTCAGCAGAAGAAAAGGTTAAGCCTTCAAGGAGGGAGCAATTAATTTGAGGAGAAAATAAGTGAGTATATGTAATAAAATAGTAAACAGTGGAAAATGTCTGAAGTACCAGTTTCCCTGGTAAGTTCAGAAAAAGGATCAGAAAACGTTTCCTAAAGAAGGTGGTTCTGAAGTAATAAAGATTTGAGCAATTGTCCATACTGATCTGGCAACTGGTGCTCCATCGACCATAACATAGAAGATGAAGAGCTGAGCACACGGATATTGTGAAAAGCAAATTTTTTCCCCTAGCTGAAGCACAGGGTATATAAATGAAATTGGAAGTGAAGACTGGGCTTGAATCTTGGAGTGGGGTCTTAAATGCCAGAAGATGAATTTGAATTTTTTTATTGAGGTATAGGTGATTTACAATATTATGTAAGTTTCAGGTGTACAACATAGTGATTCACAATTTTTAAAAGTTACACTCGCTTATAGTTATCATAAAATATTAGCTATATTCCCTGTGCTGTATAATATATGGATTTCTTTATAAATAGTGTGGTGTCACTAAAGGTATCTGAAGGAAGACATGATATAATCATTGCTGGGTTTAGGATGACTGCTGTGGGAGCAACAGGCAGCCACTATGGAGAAAGTATGGAGGTTCATTAAAAATCTACAAATAGAACTACCATATGACCCAGCAATCCCACTACTGGGCATATACCCTGAGAAAACCAAAATCCAAAAAGAGTCATGTACCAAAATGTTCATTGCAGCTCTATTTACAATAGCCCAGAGATGGGAACAACCTGGGTGATTTGGGGATAGGACGTGCCAGTCTAAGGTCAGGAAAACTGTTAGCCCTCTTATCTCAGACAAACTTTTGCCTGTCAAATTGGAGTTTTTCGTGAAAATCTTAGGTGGTATAAGATATAACTCTGAGCAGGAAACATGGGATTAATTAAAATTGAACATGAGGTAAATATTAATAAGAGCATAAGAGAGTAAACCACAATTAGAAAGAGTGGAGGATAGAAAATAAAGCAGAATTACAAATTATTCAGCAAGGGAGGTCTAGGGTCAAGACATTCCCATTTTTTAGACAGGATCAAAGATGGCACATGGTAAGAGTGAACTACATTTCTCTATTACCTTGGAAAGCTTTTACTTTTCCACTCTTGAGTAAGAAAAAAAAATCCCTGGACTATATTTCTCCCTCTTCATTGCACTGCCCCCTTGAGAGAATTCTTACAATGAAATTTTTCAAGAAACAGAAAAAGAATGGAGTGACTTTAGGTGTCACTGATTATGGGGAGGGTAAGAGCTGGCAAAAGGTTCAGAGATCCTAGTAAAAGTCTATTAGTTTGAGAAACTACAAAGAACTATAATAATTTAGTTTATATTGAAAAGGGCAATCAAAGTTTTCCTAACTAAAAAAATAAAGAGGTGAAGCACGAGGGAGAGGGAAGAATTCACAGTGGGAGAAGAGTAGAGAGCTTCTTAGGAAATCAAATCAATGTATTTGGACATCAAGCAAATCTGGCACAAGGAATAGAATTTTCAGAATCTGGGGCTCTATGTGGTCTGGTTACATTTACATCAATCAAAAGGAGAATTACTACTTGATTCAGAAAAAGAAAGTTAAAAGGCCTCAAGGTTTAGAGGCTGATGGCTAAATCTGGGAGACTTCTGCCAAGTCCTAAACCTAGAGAGACAATGGTTACTGTTAAGTGACAACGGTATATTCCACCTTTGGGGATTCTCTATCTAGAATACAGACCATGTTTAATGTTGGGGTGTGACCTCCTTGTAGCAAACACTGGACTAATGTATTATGAGTTTACTCCTGTGCCTAAAATTGAGCATGTGTATCACTGAATATCAGGTTGGCTTCATGGGGATGTTGAGTAAGAGAAGCATCTACCAACTAGTACCGAGCAGGCATCTAAAAGGTGAAAAGAACTTTAGAGAATGTCTAGTTAAGCCTCCTTATTTTACATACAGACCCTGAATCCAAAAAGGATAAAACATCTGCCCCAAGTTTTCATGGGTCATTAGTGACCCAGCTGGGACTAAACCCCATATTTCCTGACTCTGTGTCCAGTGCTCTTTATAAAGCCAGCGGGAGCTGTGAGGCAGTCATCTGTGGGATCACCGGAGTCAGTCAGCTCTCCACCATCTGGGCCAACAGGGAAACAGTGACTCACAGAATCCAAAGTTCCTTTGGAATGCAAGAGAGGTGTGCCTTTCTTCTGTGCTGTGAGCCTTTTCAATTTTTGTAAATAAAACCCTACTTTAAATGTCCTAGGAGAGCTGGCAATTGTAAGTGCCTTGCGGTCCAAGATCATATTTGGTGATACTTAGCAGAAGCTTAGGCTGCTGACTGGTGGGTCATTTGATAGATGGTGAATACATTTCTGTACATCGAACTTCAAATCATCAGTGATTTTTGTTTAGCCCCAAAGCCATGTTCATTTGCATTTTGATGCCCTCAGGAGTGGCAGGAAAAATTGGACTTTGAAATTTGCGAAGGGTAACACATAGGAAATAATTCAAAGTATTAAAAAAAAAACCCATAGATGTGATGGTATAGTTTTCAATGCCAGGGTCCATTGTTTCCTAATCCAGGAACATTGAAAATGCAAGGATCTCTACATCAGACCTATTATCTCCGGACTGATACTTTTTGACAACATTAAAGCTACAACAGGTGAAGAAAAGACTGGCTCCTCTGACACACAGAGCAGCTCCACCCTTCACATTAATCCCATCTATCATCCTGGCCACACCCTGGGAGAATTCTGCCTTCCCATCTTCTTACAGTCACCCAGGACACTGTAGGGACACTCTGGGTGAGAACCACCATTGCTTCTGCCACCTCACCCAGACTTCCAAGTCTGCAGGACACAGACGCTCTGTTTTCTCTGTTCCTAAGTATGCTAATGGCCCTGGACATACTGGCAAGCATTTATATGCAAAGCTACTATAAAGAGCCTATTCAAAGAAAAGTAAATTCTTAATAATATGCCATTTCCATCATGCCATTCTACTGCTCAAAAGTCTTCAATGACTCCTCATTGCCTACAGTATACAGTTCAGACTACGAGGTGACATTTAATGCCTTCCCCGGGCTGACTCCATCTCTCCTTTCCTGCTGCTTAGCTTCATTGTTCTGCTACACAGACCCTTCACTTAAGTCATGCCGGCCATTCACCATCGCCCAAATATTCCTGTGCCTTCCCTAGTTGTACACATTTCCTCCCTTGTTGTACTATTCATCACTCATCTATCCCAATGTTACTTTCCACAGTTAGCTCAAATGCCAGCTCCTCCCTGAAGTCTCTTTGCTACCCAACTCTCAGGAATTTCATGCTTTTTTTTCTTCCATGAGAGTAAATCTACATACTTGTTTTCCTCTGCTTTGAATACCCCACACTGCCTGTATCCATTCTTAATAAATATTTGTTAATTGAATAATTCTAAATAAGAAAAAAAAGCTTCCATTTTCAAAGCCCTTTAAAATAAGGTAATCATCTGTAGTTATTATATTCACACAATGGAAACTTCAGAGCCATCTAATACGTTGTCATTGGATTCCTTTCTTTCTACAAAAGAGCAAACTAGGTCATTTCAAACCTAAGTCACTTTCAAGAGATTCTAGAAGGGCACTCTAAGAGTCAGCAAAGAGATCACATTCCTGGATTCCTGACTTGTTGTCCAGATCTGCTACTGAATCAGATTCAGGCAAGTGTGAACTGGAGAAACAAACTAATCTTTAGCACCATCCAAACAAAATGAAAGGAGCTCTTTTGTTACCTGGCTGGATATTCAGGTTTGAAAGGAGGAAGTAGTGGAGGAAAAAGGAAAAGAAAATACAGCCATCAATTGCCTTCCCTTTGAACATGCTTTTCTTGCCTTCTCTGTTTCTTTTTTTCACAACTATGTGATGGAACTGGAATGTTTGGAGGCATTAAATCAGAACTGAAAAGATGATTTGCTATAACCTGATGAGGCTGTCTACTAATACGTTTATCACTCAGACGTGCCTCTAACTGGGTCCTATTTAGTTTGCCCAGAAAACATTTCTTTGCTAAATTATAAAGTTCCAGAAGTGGTACCTTCCCTGTAAAATCACATTTGGTTTCAGGGGTCAGCCCCAGAATAGTCAATGCAGTTTTATTTCTAGGTCCAGTTACAAGGGTTGTTCATATCATAGACTTCTTTCAGTGGATTTAGCCGTGTTCTCAAAACACAACATACTATTTCTGAAGAGGGTCTAGAGATGAAAAATTATACCTATTAAGGCAAATAATTAATGTCATGAAACATCATGAGTAGCGTTCGGATAACTGTTCTAACATCAAATTTGTGTTTATGACAAAGAACTTAAAATTTTCATCTCATATATCACTAATCCTCCTTCATACCCTGGGCACATGGGAGTCTACGACTCCCAGGTGCATCCAATTGAGAATAAGCTTAGTTACAAAGAAAGCAATTGAGGCTTTGAAGTCTAGAGGCAGACAGATGGAAATATGAATATGTAAAAACTATGTCCAGTGTAACCTTAACACATATGGCCGCTAATATTACTATTATCCAAATGCCACTTTGGGGTATTTTCTTAATGGATTTCTTTAAAATCCTTTTACATAGTTGTAGACCTTTTAAAACCAATGGTTCTTAAAGGGAGGAGGGTACTTTTGCCCCCTGCCCCCCCCCCAATTTGGCTAAGCATAGGGACATTTTCAATTTTCATAACTCAGGGAGAAGGGTGCTACTGGCATCTGGTGGGCAGAGGCCAGATAAGCTGCTCAACATCCTACAATGCACAGGAAAGATTCTCACAAGAAAGAATGATCTGGCCCAAGATGTCAATAGTACCCAGTTCAACAAATCCTGCTCTTGGCCATCATTTTTCCTTCTCTTGGAGTCTGGTAACACCCCATCCACCCAAACCCCCTCTCCACACACACAAAGACATCAGGACCTAACCTGTGACCGGGCTAGGTGTTCTATACGGTGGTCTGATGTGCAGAGTGCACATGCTTTGCAAGATCACCAGCTGTGGCTCCCCCTCTTGTTAGCCTGAGCTAATTGCTTAACCCTTTGAAATTCCTTTCTTAAAAAATGAGAAAAAAAAAATCTACACAATATGAATCATACCTAACCTCATAAGGTTGTGGTGAACACTGAATCAAGTTTTATATATGCATATATATAGCTATACATATTGTATAGTTATGTATCAATATTTTCAGTAAAAGTTATTTCCCTTATTCTTTTCAGCCCCACCCATCCATCTCCCGGTCCCTCCCTTCCCCCTTCCAGTTCTCTCTTTTAAAATGCCTTAAGTCCTTTGGTGGCAAAAATCAAGCTTGGACTAGGAAGTGAGTCACCACTCAGCAGCTAAAGGAGTTTGTTTTTCTTTCTCTGAATGTATTTCTTAAGAATTTCAGCCTGATCCTTCAGCCTCTTGTTGGTTGAATCCTCTCTTAATGTTTAAGACACACAAAGAGAGAGCTATGGCACCAAGACGTTTTCCAATTGCTAGGAATGAAAGTTTTTGAAATACCGAAAATAACCAGAGGGCAGAGAGCCCTGAAATCCTGTTACATAAGCAGATGTTGGAGGACCGGGCTGGTTTTGAGGTTCCTTTCTCCAAAAGCCAATCTCCGCTGATCCTTTCCAACCTTTGCTGGATTTGCCTTAATGCTGCAGAGAAGTCTCAAGAGGGGCCTCTGGATGCTGCTAACTACCGGCAGCACCAGGAGAACTTGCTTGTCAAAAAGCAGAGCCAGGAGTGTTGAGTGAAGGGCCGGGTTTTACCAGCGGGCGGTGGGAGACAGAGGCTTCGGGGCGCAGCGGGCAGCGGGATCGCGGCCGGCGGGGGAGACTTCTGCCCCGCGCCCCGCCTGCTCTGCGTCCACCAGCGCCTGGGATGTGCCACTCCGACGGCCAGCTTCCCCGCCTTTCCCTCGCCTATGAACTCTTCAGTAGCCCTGAACCGTTATTTAGCTTTTCAAATTCGCAGAAAACACCTTTTGTTATCACGATCACCCACGACTCCCGCCCCCCACCATCATCAAAAATGTCATACAGGGGCTTCCCTGGTGGCGCAGTGGTTGAGAGTCCGCCTGCCGATGCAGGGAACACGGGTTCGTGCCCCGGTCCGGGAAGATCCCATATGCCGCGAATGGAAAATAATCCATTTCCCCTTTCCTTCTATATATTGCTTGTTTGACTGTCTCTGTCTCCTATTCATTTTCTCCCCAGCCCTCTCCCTGTCTGTGGGCTACATCCCTTTGTCTATATCTATTTCTCTTCGTCTTCTCTCTCTCTGTCTCTCTCTGTGTGTCTCTATCTCCCTCTCTCTCTCTCTTTCTCTTTCTCCCTCCCTCTCCCGTTTCCACTGCTTCCTCCACTCCTGCACCCCCCTCTCTCCCTCCCTCCCCGTCTCTCCTCCCTCTTTCGGGCTCTTTGCTCTGCCCTCCCCGCCCCTCCCGAGAGAAGAGTGTCCAGCTCCCCCCGGGGCTGCCCGCCCGCCGCTCCTTCTCTGCCCACCTACTGTGAGGGGCAGCTCCTCCCACCTGCGCATAAAAGCCAAGTGCATGTTACCAGCAGTGGATCAGAGCACTTTCCCGGTCCTCTCCTGTGGGAGCCCCCGGCTTCTCTTCTGGATCTTACGTGCTCAAGGTAAGATAACACTTCTGCAGGCATCTGACCTACTAGGGGTTGCTTTGGGGGGAATAAATTTCCTCTGGTCAACATGCTTACTGTTTTGGTAGAGCTGATTCTTACGGATTCCAGATCAGCTGCTCCTTTAAACCAGCAACTGGTTTGAAAACAAACTTCTGTTTGAACGGTAGAATAAAAGTTCATTTGGGGCAGAAACAGCAGCATAAATATTGCAAAAACCTTTTCTCCTTCTAAATCACTTTTCCCCTTTTGCTGGCTGTTGCGGAGGTTAAAGTGTATCTGTTGGGGTGCTTTCCTGACCGTTTTTCATTGTAAATATTTCACATATCAGTGGGGCAAGGAAAACTTTGTCCCATTGTCAAAAATGTACTTTAAAAGAACACAATGAGTTCCTAAAAATAGCACAGTCAAAGGTCTGCTAACAATTTTGCGATGTTTTCCAAACCCCCAAGACAGCTTCTGTGAGTCCTTTAAAAAGATATCTTTCCAGGTTTAAGTGCTTGGAAAAAATGATGCGAATGGGTGCCCTTTGCACAGAGACGGTAATCAGGTGGCTGGTAGATAGGAAAGAACAAATCCAAATTGACAAGCTGGGGCACAGTGTGAGAGCACATAGCTATCTTTTCAGGACGTCCTAAAATGAGAATTGTGTTGGAATAAGAAAGTGTATAAAAGAACTTCATGAATTTCTATACACACACCTGAACATAAAGCGTTTCAATGTGTTTCACAGTCAGAGAAGAATACAGGCCAGATTATCCAATACCTCTGTTTACACCAGAGGGTTGTAAAGAACGGTTAGCTAAGAAGCCTTTGGAAGTTTGATTCCTGCTTGTCACCCTCTTTTCCCTCATCCAGTAAAAATTGACCTGATTGGCACCCGATTCTTGCAGAGGTCTCATCTTTAAGCTACTCTCATTTTTAAAGACTTCAGTCTTTACCTTCTGATTTCTGAAGTCTGAGTGTCATGCACCTGTGAAAGGAAAAACGTCTTCCACAGCTACTTCTGGAAAACCAGACACTTGGTCCATGAAGTCTGACATCAGCATCTGCGGGCTGTGTGGGATGAAACTCTTTCATGTGGGAGAAAAACCCTCTTCAAATATTTCCTCTGGGGAATTGCAAAAGACTGCTTAGAGACAGCAAACCAAAGCTGGCAGTCAGGAAACCAAACCACTATTTCAGCCCTCAAGGTTCTTAAAGTAAGAGAGGAAAAGTTTTACTTTTTTTTTGGTTTGCTTATATTGTTTCACTTGAAAGGGGAAAACTCCAAAGATGTAAAAAATTCTTCACTGTTAAAGAAAATAGAATCATTAGAAGTCTAACTGAGGGTCTTCCAAACCTTTCCTCCTTGTTGTTTGCATATCAAAAGAAATAATAAAGGTATTTTAAATGCCTATTTGGCACAGAGAGGATTCAATGCTATTATTCAAATGAAAGAGTCATATGTAAAACTTTCTGTCATGTGAAATTTTGCTTCATTGGAAAAAAATTATTGCTAGGAGTGCGGTTTCCTTTAAGAAAATGATATAAAATTACTATTGGCCATGATAATATGTGACCTGAGCATATTAAAATACCTTTTATCTTGAGCCACAGTGCAGACTGCTTGCTTCATGTTTGCAGTAAGTGGGTAATCAACCATGACAAGAGCACAGGTATGGGACCAGGCCAAACCAAGTATGTGGTATGTCCAAGCTAATTCCTCTTTTATGTTAGTGCCGGACTCACACCCATCATCACAAGGGTGAAAATACACTGCTTCATTCACCAGATCCCCTTGAGGAAAGTTATCTTTTCTGGGAGGAAAAAAAAGTGCTGCTAGTGTAAAAGAGCTCCCTGTTATTCCTAAATTTGGGGATGAAAAGTGTTCTCCCACGGTTTGCTTCTGCTTTTCCTGGCAGTTAATCCACTCTACCGGCTATGAACCATTTAACCGTAACTGCCTTCCCCATGTGCCATCACGTTCAACACCCTAAATAACTGGGTGAGATCATTCTAGGCTGCTTATGATCTAACTTTCCCAGGGGTCTTTACCGGACACTCAAAGTGATGCTTTCTCCACACTTTCCTTCTTAAATGTATAGAAAAATCAGTGGTGGGGTTTCATGGAGTTACCCCAATGTCTCTCACTTTGCACAGGATGCGGAGGCATGAGTCTCATCTATGCCATTATATAGCTGCCCCCTGATTGGCTTCATGGCCATACCTACACAGTACCATTCCAGCAGGCTTTGAATGACTCTTTTAATGTTTCTCACAAAAGAAAAGATAAGCAGCTTCCTGTTTCACTAGAGACACGGGGAGAGCGCTCTGCTGATTTTGAGGGCCTGCTACACTTAGGGAGACACACATTTTAGATCTTCTGCTATTCCCAAAATTATAAAACAATATTCTTTCAATGATCAGAAACTATATCCCACCTTAATTCCATTTGTGAAACAAATATCAAGGAGGGGAGGATGGGGGTGAGCAGAGCAGTGAGAGAGAAGCTGGGCGGAATCACTCCTAGGAAGTACCCCAGAAGAGAAAGATCAGAATCTCCGTTACAAATGCAGCTGCTTTTTGCTCTTATTTATGTGGAATATGGGGAGACACTGAAGAGCAAAAATCCGTATCTGCTTTTGTTTTTTTTCTTAAATCAGTGAGAGTATTTCCAGTAATAAGTTAAGATCCATCTCTACTATGTCCTTCTCTAACAGAAGAGAACAGCTCGGTTCTAAAGACCAAAATGATTTCAGGTCTGCCCCACATTAAAACCCATAGAAGTGGGGCTTCCCTGGTGGCGCAGGGGTCGGGAGTCCGCCTGCCGTTGCAGGGGACACGGGTTCGTGGCCTGGTCCGGGAAGATCCCACATGCCGCGGAGCGGCTGGGCCTGTGAGCCACGGCCACTGAGCCTGCACGTCCGGAGCCTGTGCTGCGCAATGCGAGAGGCCACAAGAGTGAGACTCACAAGAGTGAGTTTTTGCGTACCGCAAAAAACAAAACAAAACAAAAAAAACATGCAGAAAACCCATAGAACTTTGCCAGTTATAATTTTAAAAGCTACATTATGAATATAAAAACCTCAGAACATATTTTTAACTAATGGGTGGTTCACATCAACAAATCCACCCCTAACTCTCCCAAAGGGCCCCATGTTCAGTAACTATGCACAAGTTAGAAGTTACAGGCAGCAGTTTACTCCTTCCTATCCATGGTCTTCCACTTTGATATGGCAACTTGCAGCGCCATTGAGATGCAGCCGTATTTCCCAACCTCTGGTCCTCCAAGTATCCCTCTGAAAATCAGGTCTTTCTTCAGGCCTTGGCTTTCTTCTCTTCCACCAGGCCCCCATAAACGTACATATGCATAATTCAAAGAAGGTATAGATCTCCAGACTAGAGTGCACTCTTCTGAGAGTTTCATTGTTCTAGCTGTTGAGTGAAAAGAAAAAAAAAAGAGAAAGAGAGAGAGAGGGGAAGTTAAGAGAAGAATGGACGCCCTATGGAATTTAGAGAATCTTGCATTTTAACATTGTGTAAAAAGAACCCCTTACTACCCAAAGCATCTAGAAATTTAAATTGAAAAAAAAAAAAAGGGCCAGATTACAGGTTGTTACAAAATGCTAAGGATATAATGAAAAAGATCTTCCAATGACCTGGCAGTCATTGACATCAGTTTATTCCCCACAGTACCAAATTAGAGCTCTGCTAGACTTCCCCTTTGCAGAGACCCAAGGAGTGAAAACTGGCAAAGAATATTAACCACATTTCAGCACCAAGAGAGAAGCCACTAATTAGACATTCCACTATCGCTTTGGTAACTATGTTTGCTGTTTAAGGAAGGAGGTTCTTAACAGTCTATCCTCAAGCAAATGGATTTGCAGCAAGAGGGCTAAAGAGAGTCACACACAAGGTCAGAATGTCTATGATCTGGGGGCCCTGTGAACACAAATCCACAAAGCAGTTGAAACTGCATGGAATCAGAGTGAAGTGAATGAAACAAAAATGTTCCCAAGAACTGATCATAGAGTAATCAGCTAAAATAATAATGAATTCTAACTTCTCAATGTAACAAAAAGCAAAAGCACCTCAGGACACCCATAGCTGACTATGTAAAATGTTAAAACACACAGATGGTCCACTTTCAATCTCCTCTATTAATTTTGGGCTCATTTCTATTGCCCTTCCTGGAAAACAAAAGCTGTCCTTCTCTCCTTCAGCACAGGGTTTGCAGATGTGGTCATGCCCCTCTGTGCTACCTCCTTTTTTTCTTTCGGTGGAAGAAATCTCTTTTCAATTCTTATAGATCAAGTTTCTGGAGTACCACTCATAGTTGTGTCATTTCTCATTATCAAAAGTCTCATACTTCTCTTAAACAGGATGTAAATTTTCACTCCAACAAATAAAAAGGCTTTACATTTTTCTAAACCATAATTCATATACCTCGAAGAGAGGTAATTTAAACTTGCTACATGCCTCCAAACTGAAATGAAGTTTCTAAGCACTTTATTTATCTAGGCCCTATTCTAACTTCTTGGGGTTTAAAAATTTATTTAGGGAATCACACAGTATAAATGCTGGAAGGATCCACAGAGCTAATTTTAACTAAAGTTAATTTTACAGATGAGAAATGTCAGAGAGGCTGATGTCTTGCCTAAGATCACCCAGATGTGTGTAGGAGAAGCAGGGCTGGAGTTCATACAGCCAAACTCTCTGATCAGCACTCTATCTGGAATAACTATAATGTGTCTTCCCCGCATAGCGTGTATCTAAGATGTTTCTAACTATGCTGAGAATTCTGTTGGAACATAAAATATAGGGTTCTCAGAAACTATAACCTGGTAGAGGTTTGGGGCTGCAACTATACCTCTGCAGAATGTTTGGAAACATTGATACAGTCCCTTGTGAAGAGTGAAATCACTGTCACCATCACAGGGACCTTGTGTGTTTTTCTTCATTCCAGGGTCTGATACATAATAGCTGCTTGGTAAATCTGTGTTGAGTGGGTGAATGAATGAAAAAAAAACCCAAAAAGCCTAAGTATAAAATATCCATATTTCTTAACTCCTTCCATAAAAATCCTTATGAGTCTATAGGGACTTATAGAGACTCAAATCTCAAGTATATCAAATTTAAGATTCCCTTGTGCTTTAGGAAATGTAGGAGAGTTCATTTAGCCTTATCAATGGCTAAGCCCTTTCCCTGCCTGCAGTGTTTTCACTAGTCCTTACATTTGCCCGAGTTCTAGAAATAGTACTAATTTTTGCAGCAGGCTTAAGATCGAGTTCCAATTTTTATGTGGCAGAAATAATGTATTATTTTTATGTGATGATTTACATCATAACCTCCCTCCTCTCCTACCACATTGACAGTGTGTTGCCAATATAACCACCTAGCATCTCCCCAGGTCTTTAATGAGGGAAAGGGCAAGATATGCATAATGGACCATCAGAGGAAACTTTGAGGGACATACTGGTTGAGGGGTGTAGGCATGAGAAGTGTTAGGACACAGGGGAGGGGTCATCAAGGGGCCAAAAGTATAGAGAGAGGATAGTGCAGCTAAGAGGGTCCATTCCTCTGAAACAGAAGAGGGAGAAACTCTGGAGAGTTTTGAGGTGCTAGAAAAGAGACTTTTAATACGATCATCTGAGCTAAGACCTACTCAAAGGTTTGGGAGGTGAAATCCTCTTTGGGTCAGGGTTCTTTCGGTGTAACACCATTCAAGGACTGCCTCACATTGGTGAAAGCTTTATATGTTTTACATCTATTAAAACTCTTCTTAACCCTTAACTGGACTTCCAGTTAAGAAAGAAAAGAGACCTCATTGTAGACCTGACTCTGACCCAGAGTACTAACTCCATGGACGTCATGTCATCAAAATGTTCTCTGCTAAGACAGCAATACAATTTTTAGGAATACATAAAGTTATCGCAATGTGGAAAATGATAAAGGTAGAAAAGAATATTCTTGGATGTTTTCTAGAAAGAATTTACCCTGTGGACAGATGTTACCCCAGATGCTTGTTCGCTTTCCTGTAAAGCATGCCTGACAATTGCGTATCTTTGAAACGGTCACTGTGTTTCTGACATTGATTTATTGTGTGTTAAAATTTACATGGTCTGTGACTAAGCATCATTGTGAAAACATAGTTTTAAGTAAGTCTTTCTTGAAGACTGTCTTTCTTAAGCTCTCTTGATGTGTTTACATCTCAGGATGTTTAGCCGTTGGCATCATGTGATGTGCTGAGATTAAAGACAACTAGTCACTTCATGTACTACTTTTCCAACTCTAACTGAATAGGCCTGGGTGTGGGTGTCAGTTGTTGGCTTCTCCAGGAAATAAAATGTATCAGCCTGTTGGGGAGCTTCTCCAGTCCTCTCTGTTAGCGAGATAAAATAGAAATTCTGGGCCATCATTAAGGTTTCATGTATTAGGGCAACTATGGCTTGTGTATGCAGATATTTCACTACCCAGCAGCAGAGTGGCTAAGCCACAGCTGTCCTCAGTTCAACAGGAGGACAGCAAACTTTCACAGCTGGTTGAAGGGCATTGTCCAGGACAGCTGGGAGATGTTTTGTCAGCTCTCATCCCGTTTACTGTGTTCCTCTATCATGTCACATGCACGCTAAGGATAAATCTAAATTTGGTCCGTAAATTCGAAGTGATGGCTGCACATTATTATATTTCCTTAAAGATCTGTACTTAACAATTGTCCTGTCTTAAAGTCCAAAGGTCATGGTGTTCATCAGTGCTATAAATGCAAACAAGTGGCCTCTTGTTAAAGGGCAGACACAAGATAATGCCAAGGACTACATGAAGGGAGACGCTAGGTAGGGCTAAGAATTTGTGGCTGAGGCGGCCAGGACTGTTGAGGTTGGAACAATGAGGGAAGAAAAGGGATCTGCAGTAAAAATATGCTATTGGAGTCACAGCCCCTAGTCTAACATCTTGTCTAGTTCCCCACCTAGCTCCCAGTTGATTCCAGTCCCCTGCTGTTCAAATGAGTGGGGAGGGAGGTTATGACCAGTAGAGGGAGCCAGGGGGTTGAGTGTCTCAGAATAGAAAACTGACTTGTTCCCAGAGGGAGCCTTTAGATTTGCATTTTTCTGATAAAAGGCAGAACAAGGTGTCCTTTTCAACCAGTGGCTAAAATGTACCACAGGAGTATATCACATTGTTGGTTTTCTTTAAAAAAAAAAAAAAAAAAAAAAAACCCAATTTAAGCCTCTACAAATAAATCACCTGCATTTCAGCAATGCCAGAAATGTCCAGGCTTGTAGAAGTCTAGTTGAAAGAAAACCAAGGCAATCTTAGAAAACGTTCCTTCCAAGGCCACCACCAGCCAAGACTAAATGCTCAGTTCAGTAATAAATAAACCACAGCAGCTGGGAGTCAGTGAGAGACAAGTGCAGAGAGAGCAGAGAGCCGAGAAGATCTCATGGGTTCCAAAGGGAAGCCCCAGTGTCCTGACAGGACCAGCCCCTGGTCACCAGGACAGGGGAAGGGAAATGCAAGAAAGATGGAGGCGGAAATGGGCCAAACAGGCTTCTCCAATCGAGATGGCCTAGAACCTGCACTCCAGGATCCTGGTCTCTCCAGGAGCAGCCAGAGCGTTGCCTAGACCGAAGTGAATACCCTCCAGTTGAACAGTTCCATTGTGCAATGGTGTGGGGATGGCTTGTTAAGACTTGAGACAATTGCGTTAATTCAGAACCCTCTGGAGGATAGAGATCAATTAGGGCCATTAAAAAAAAATCCTTGGCACACCAGGGAAGGGCCGCTTGCTTTGTAAAAATTATGACATTCACAGGAAAACAGAGCAGTCCTCTCTCTAAGACTATTACTGATCTCAATAGAAATGAATGCGTGTGGCCTGAGAATCCCGTTTCAGAAAATCTTCAGTGTTTTAATTCCCAGAACACCTTGACTCATTCTGAGGCCTTGATCATCTGTGTGCCTTAATTTATTTATCTTAAATAGAAGAACCATTCTCAAATAACCACTCTCTTCACCATTTAGAGACACTAGAGGTCTTGCCAAGTATTTTACAGAATGGTGCTGTTTAAGCATACATACATAGTAAGTGGATTGTACTCACGATACCTGGCGATGGCTCTTGGTATTTATTTAGAACCAAGTCGAGAGGGAATACAATTCCAAATAAGCACGCAACTTGCCAAGATGTACCAAGGGCATTTTTATTTCTTAGAGTACCAAGAACAATTCTGCATGTCTCAAGGGGCCAGATAAGGTCAAGGGTAAGTAGAAAAAGGAAAAGGAACAATAATTAAACTATGACTTAAAGAGTCTCAAGAGGCCTATATGCTTATCCATATTTGACGCCAGTCAACAGATAATTCCTCATATAGAAAAAAAGGTTTTGTGATTTTAAAATTCTATTTTAACTGGAGAAAGATATTTTTAATAATGATGGTTACATTGTATAAAATCTCTGAATGTCACTGCTTCAACATTCTCCAAAGTGTGTTTCAAAATCAGTAATACCTGGGATAGTAAAGCATTTATGCAGAAAAAGGTTCTGTGGTCAAATAAATTTTAGAAATATTCAATGAAATAATATGACCAATTTTATTCACTGCAAGATTTCACAAAGAGCTTAATATGCTCTGTATATTTTCATTCTTCAAAAAAGTTACAGTAAATAGTGTGCCCTCAACTTGTTTGATGACAAATCTTCCCAACTGGAGAGCATCTTCCTGGTATTCTATGGTACGGCTTGGGAACAGCTTAGGAATCACTGTCCTATTTCATTATTTCAAGATCTACTGGGACATGGTATTTTCAGTGTTGCTAGTTAATATGTAATACACATGGAGTGTCAGTATATATTATGTGCTATGTCAAACCATAAAATAAGAAACAATCCCAGTGTGATTTCCAAACCCAACTGAAAAGGGAACAAAAGAAACAGATGACTATGTCTTTGTCCCATGGCTCAGTTCTTTATAATAATAACTGCAGAAATGTCAGAATAATTTGTTCGTTACATACAATAGGTGAGAGAGAAAAAGGGGGGTGGGGAGTGATAGGAAGAAAGAAAAATAAAGGAAGGAAGGAAGGGAGGGAGGAAAGGAGGGAGGGAGAATATTGGATAGATTGAAATGATCTCTTCCTTCCCTCATCTTTCCCCGTGTCTGGATATTGTTACAAATAGAGAAGTGGCCAAGAATGAGCAATAAGTCAGTAAACAAGAAGCCCAGATAATTTCATGAATTAGCTCAACAATCTCTGAGCTGATAATTCTGTTTCATCATAACCACCACTAATTAACCAAGATCATTAACCAAACATCTTTCTTGAGCATTTACTTTTTCACCATCAATAGGGAGCTAATTCCTGGAATAGGAACACACTGATATTCTAGTATATCTTGCTACATTGGAGATTATTTGTTTACCTGTGACACTCAGACCTCCTGCCCCCATCAAATTGACTATTTCTCTTAGGGCCCTACTCTGGGACTTCTCTTTTCCCTTTACAAAGATAATGCCTGGAGGCCAGTATCCCAAAGGCAGTGTAGTATAGCACCCTCTGCTTTAAGAAAATAAGTAGTCCACAGTCATCCAAGGGAAAAACTCAAACTCATCATTACTAGTTATAGTAATAGATACTATCTAGTAATGTACTGCTCTCATTATCTCTGTTCCTTACATCAACCCTACAAGGATGGAATTACATTCCCAATTTAAAGATGAGAAAAATGGAGCCTCTATTTGGTCAAGCAACTTGCCCAGGCTCACACAGCTGGAAGTGGCAGAGCCAGGACTCCCATGCAGGTCATGCTCCAAAGCTCATAGTTTTCCTGCTTCTTCATGGTGCCCTTCGTGAGGTCTTGTCATATCATAAAAGGAAGAAAAAATACTGACTCCCTCTGTCACTACCTCTGACTCATAAAGAAAGTGAGAGAATTCCAGTGGCTCTGTTCCTAGACACTGCCAACAGGCTGTGCTTTTTGTTTAATACTGTGATTTTAATTTCTTTTTTTTTGTATTTTTTCCTAAAAGCATGCTGCCATTTCAGAGCCAAGGAAGTAAGGGCTGTGTGACTAGAAAAATAAACAAAAAAAGCTATCAATTCTCCCTAGGGTGATTTATAAGGGCTAAGGTTTCTCCATAAATTCTCCCCCAAGTGATCCCAAGTTGCCTGGCATGAGGCTGGGAAAAAGAGTGACAAGCTAGCATGTCATTCCTCAGGCAGGAGAAATTCCCATGATTATATGAGAAACAGACGAGAACAAAGGCACTATGGCATGTTAAACAAACTTGAATCCAGCTCCCCATATCATTCTCTTTGGCGTTACTCTTACTATATTCCATACCCAGGTGATGAGAGTGAAGACAACTTAACTGAGGTCCCAAGCCACGTGAGTCACCTAGACAAAAGTCTGTGTTGTCTACACCGGCTGCTTAACCTGTCTGAGCTTGTACAGATGTCCCCCACTTTCTTAAAGTTCACTTTATTCCACTTCACTTTTACGAAAGACCTACATTAGTTCCTGTTTTCGCTAATGAAACCCAAAGAGGATTTTCACTCTTATGGAAAAAAGTGAAAAGCAAAAATAGCATCCAGCATCCCTTTTGCAGCACCGCCAAGCTCCTTCCTCAGGAACGACACTCAGCATCAAGCCACCATGGCTTTGAACTGTGTCTGGGAGCACCTGTGCTTTGTCTGGATTTATATTTTGCATCCATTAACAAGATGTGTCCCAAGGTACTTGCTTCTTCGCTTTACGCCATTTTGCCTTACGAAAAGTTTCATAGGAATGCTCTGATTTCGGAGAGCAGGGGAAGCTTGTATACAGAAAATAATATACTTCGAGCCCCTCCTTTGTGCTGTGCCAAAGACAAAAGAGGAAACAAGGTCTAGCTCTTTCCACGTGGTCACATTCTGATATACTTCTTTGCTTTTGTACTGGATCTTCCCTCTCTGCCTGGAGCATTCCCCATTTGATCTACTGAATTTATTTGTACTCCTCCTCCAAGATTCAGATCAGGAAACTCCCCCTCTGAAAAGACCTGCCTATACCGGGCCTGTCTTGTCTGCATGTGAACCTCCCCAGGCACCCTAGTACTCTGTGCACAGCCGTGTCACGGCCATGTCCACGCTGTAATGGCATCGGCTAATTTTTTGTATGAGACAGTGAGCTCCTTGCAGGATTCATGTCTTGTTTATCTCGGCGCCTACAATGCTTAGCACACAATAGGAGCTTAATAAATGTTAAAAGAAAAAAAGGGATGTGGGAACAAAATGTAGTGATGGTAAATGAGAAGGCTCTAAATGTGCTTTTCTCTATCCCCATAAATTTTTCCAAGAGGTACATTCTCATGCATACTGCTGTGCACGCATGCACACGTGGTGTTCCTAGGCTCAACTCTGTAGCTAACCGTGAAGCACAGGATGAACTCCCATTAGTAGGCTAATATTAACTATAAGCCATCTGTGTACCAAATTACATTAGGAAACATTATTTTCTGGGTGGTGCCACTGTCCCAGGACTGTCAGTACCCTACTCAAAACCATTCAGTGGCATTAGAAAACAGGACTAACACCTTAGCTTGCCAGCCAGTCCCTCTGTCTCTCACCCCAATCCAGCTTTCCATCTTCATCCCTCCCCAGCCTACACCAGGAATTTGACCTAAGCCAGATGGACTATTCTTCCCCTAAACATTCTTTTCTCTTTTCTCTACTGAATATCCCCTACTGCCCTTTAAGCTTGTCAAAATAACCATAAATTCAAGGTCCTATTAAAGTCTTCCTAAACATTGCCACCTGCATTGATTTTCCCCTATTCTCAACTGACAAGCAGTTATTATAAATGTCACCTATGTGTTGCCTATACCCTGTATTGAAGAAATCGGGGCTGTCTACTAGAACTTTCTGCAATAATGGAAATGTGTTATATCTAGGGTAGCCACCAGCCATATATGGCAACCAAGCACTTGACATGTGGCTAGTGCAACTGAGGTACTGAATTTTTAGTTTATGTTTTTGTAACCTCTTTAAATTTAAAATTAAATAGCCACATGTGGCTAGTGGCTACTGTACTGGACAACACAGAATATTTAACTTTTCATGTGCTATGTCTCATATCCTCGACGAGCATATAAACTACTGAAAAAAATTGAATAAGATGCTTTTTCGTATCCCCAGGGAATGCCATAACCACAGTAGTATTCATTAAATATTGTGTTCAATGCATTACTGGCTACTGGGTCTATCTCTAATAGCTATAGTCTCTTAAAGAAGTCCTCTCCCCTACATATAAAATTTTAATAAAGTAGCACAGATTGTATTTGCTTTTTTTTTTTTAATGGTTTAAACTCACTTAGAATGGCACTATATCACTACCTGGATCCTTTAGCACTCTACAAATGAAATGAGATGAAGAATGATTTGAACTGAGTCTCTGAAAGAGAAAGTTCAATTATTCATTACTATCTCTTTTTTTTCGCCTTTGGGGGGAAACATGTTTTAAATGTTTTCTAAATATGTTTCAGACCTGCTGAGACATAGAATTGCTTCAATTTTCAATATGACCTTTTCTACAGAAAAAGACTGTCCCCAGGGACCTGAAACAAGCTCAGCCACCAGATTTTTGCTTTTCTCTCCCCCTGAAGCCCCATCACTTTCTGAAAGAAGGTGGTTCTCCATCATAGATTTTCCCAGAGTATTCTTGTCTCTATATCTAGTGAACAACCTGAGCCTCTTTGAAGAAGGCTAAACCTCTACCAGCAGGTCAGTGGAGGTCACAGGTCTTTGGAATTTGAATGATGTGCCCCTGGCACTTGCTGGCTTACCGATGGCCCTTCAGGAATCATCAGGCCAAAAGACCAACCACCCAATAAAATACCATGCCTGGCAAAGCCAAGAGCAAAGTGATCAAACAGTCTGGCTGAGATTAGATTCTGATTTATTAATAAGCTTTCAGAAGATAAACCAGAATGTGTCTCTAACAGCAACAGTTTACAGGAGATGTTTAATGATTTTGGAGGTGGGCCACACCACATGCCTTCTTTCTGACTCAGTGAAGAGTGGGACAAGGGCAGAAGAGATGCACAAAGCCAGGGCAATCCGCTGTATCTTTTCCATTCACAGCTATGTTTATTTGGAGTGACTGGAAAAACCTTCAATGAAAACTTTTTTTCTTTAACATCTTTATTGGAGTATAATTGCTTTACAATGGTGTGTTAGTTTTTGCTGTATAACAAATTGAATCAGCTATACATACACATACAACCCCATATCTCCTCCTTATTGCATCTCCCTCCCAACCTCCATAACCCACCCCTCTAGGTGGTCACAAAGCACTGAGCTGATCTCCCTGGGCTATGCGGCTGCTTCCCACTAGCTAGCTGTTATACATTTGGTAGTGTACATATGTCCATGCCATTCACTCACTTCATCCCAGCTTAGCCTTTCCCCTCCCGGTGTCCTCAAGTCCATTCTCTATGTCTGTGTCTTTATTCCTGTCCTACCCCTGAGTTCTTCAGATCCATTGTTCCTTTCTTTTTTTAGATCCCATATATATGTGTTAGCATACGGTATTTGTTTTTCTCTTTCTGACTTACTTCACTCTGTATGACAGTCTCTAGGTCCATCCACTGTGCTACAAATAACTCAATTTCATTTCTTTTTATGGCTGAGTAATATTCCATTGTATATATGTGCCACATCTTCTTTATCCATTCATCTGTCGATGGACACTTAGGTTGCTTCCATGTCCTGGCTATTGTAAATAGACCTGCAATGAATATTGTGGTACATGACTCTTTTTGAAGTATGGTTTTCTCAGGGTATAGGCCCAGTAGTGGGATTAACGGGTCATATGGTAGTTCTATTTTTAGTTTTTTAAGGAAACTCCATACTGTTCTCCATAGTGGCTGTATCAATTTACTTTCCCACCAACAGTGCAAGAGGGTTCCCTTTTCTCCACACCCTCTCCAGCACTTACTGTTTGTACTTTTTCATGATGGCCATTCTGATGGGTGTGAGATAATATCTAATTCCAGTTTTGATTTGCATTTCTCTAATGATTAATGATGTTGAGCATTCTTTCATGTGTTTGTTGCCAATCTGTGTATCTTATTTGGAGAAATGTCTATTTAGGTCTTCTGCCCATTTTTGGATTGGGCTGTTTTTTTTCTTGATATTGAGCTGCATGAGCTGCTTGTATATTTTGGAGATTAATCCTTTGTCAGTTGCTTCATTTGCAAATATTTTCTCCCATTCTGAGGGTTGTCTTTTCTTCTTATTTATGGTCTCCTTTGCTGTGCAAAAGATTTTAACTTTCATTAGTTCCCATTTGTTTATTTTTGTTTTTATTTCCATTTCTCTAGGAGGTGGGTCAAAAAGGATCTGTGATTTATGTCATAGAGTGTTCTTTCTATGTTCTCCTCTAAGAGTTTTATAGTGTCTGGCCTTACATTTAGGTCTTTAATCCATTTTGAGTTTATTTTTGTGTATGGTGTTACGGAGTGTTCTTATTTCATTCCTTTACATGTAGCTTTCCAGTTTTCCCAGCATCACTTATTGAAGAGGCTGTCTTTTCTCCACTGTATATTCTTGCCTCCTTTACCAAAGATAAGGTGACCATATGTGTGTGGGTTTATCTCTGGGCTTTCTATCCTGTTCCATTGATCTATATTTCTGTTTTTGTGCCAGCACCATACTTTCTTCATTACTGTAGCTTTGTAGTATAGTCTGAAGTCTGCGAGCCTGATTCCTCCAGCTCTATTTTTCTTTCTCCAGATTGCTTTGACTATTCGGGGTCTTTTGTATTTCCATACAAATAGTTAAAATTTTTGTTCTAGTTCTGTGAAAAATGCCAGTGGTAGTTTGATAGGGATTGCACTGAATCTGTAGATTGCTTTGGGTAGTAGAGTCATTTTCACAATGTTCATTCTTCCAGTCTAAGAACATGGTATATCTCTCCATCTGTTTGTATCATCTTTAATTTCTTTCATCAGTGTCTTATAGTTTTCTGCATACAGGTCTTTTGTCTCCTTAGGTAGGTTTACTCCTAGGTATTTTATTCTTTTTGTTGCAATGGTAAATGGGAGAGTTTCCTTAATTTCTAATTCAGATATATCATCATTAGTGTATAGGAATGCAAGAGATTTCTATGCAATAATGTTGTATGTTGCTACTTTACCAGATTCATTGATTAGCACTAGTAGTTTTTTGGAAGCACCTTTAGGGTTCTCTATGTATAGTATCATGTCATCTGCAAACAGTGACAGCTTTACTTCTTCTTTTCTGATTTGGATTCTTTTTATTTCTTTTTCTTCTCTGATTGCTGTGGCTAAAGCTTCCAAAGCTATGTTGAATAATAGTGGTGAGAGTCGGCAACCTTGTCTTGTTTCTGATCTTAGTGGAAATGGTTTCAGTTTTTCACCACTGAGAACAATGTTGGCTGTAGGTTTGTCATATATGGCCTTTATTATGTAGAGGTAAGTTCCCTCTGTGCCTACTTTCTGGAGGGTTTTTGTCATAAATCGTTGTTGAATTTTGTCAAAAGATTTCTCTGCATCTAATGAGATGATCATATGCTTTTTCTCCTTCAATTTGTTAATATGGTTTATCACATTGATTGATTTGCATATATTGAGGAATCCTTGCATTCCTGGGATAATCCCCACTTGATAATGTTGTGTAATGTTTTTAATGTGCTGTTGGATTCTGTTTGCTAGTATTTTGTTGAGGATTTTTGTTTCTATGTTCATCAGTGATATTGGCCTGTAGTTTTCTTTTTTTGTGGCATCTTTGCTTTTGGTATCAGGGTGATGGTGGCCTCGTCAAATGAGTTTGGGAGTGTTCCTCCCTCTGCTATATATTGGAAGAGTTTGTGAAGGATAGTTTTCAGCTCTTCTCTTAATGTTTGATAGAATTTGCCTGTGAAGCCATCTGGTCCTGGGCTTTTGTTTGTTGGAAGATTTTTATTCACAATTTCAATTTCAGTGCTTGTGATTGGTCTGTTTATATTTTCTATTTCTTCCTATTCAGTCTTAGAAGGTTGTGCTTTTCTAAGAACGTGTACATTTCTTCCAGGTTGTCTATTTTATTGGCATAGATTTGCTTGTAGTAATCTCTCATGATCCTTAGTATTTCTGCAGTGTTAGTTGTTACTTCCCCTTTTTCATTTCTATATCTATTGATTTGAGTCTTCTCCCGTTTTCTCTTGATGAGTCTGACTAATGGTTTATCAATTTTGTTTATCTTCTCAAAGAACCATCTTTCAGTTTTATTGATCTTTGCTATCATTTTCATTTATTTCTGATCTGATGTTTTTGATTTCTTTCCTTCTGCTAACCTTGGGGTTTTTCTGTTCTTCTTTCTCTAAGTGCTTTAGGTGTAAGGTTAGGTGTTTATTTGAAATGTTTATTGTTTCTTGAGGTAGGATTTAATTGCTATAATCTTCCTTCTTAGAACTTCTTTTGCTACATCCTGTAGGTTTTTGGTCATCATGTTTTCATTTTCATTTGTTTCTAGGTATTATTTGATTTTCTCTTTGATTTCTTCAGTGATCTCATGGTTATATAGTAGTGGATTGTTTAGCCTCCATGTGTTTGAATTTTTTACAGATTTTTTCCTGTAATTGATATCTAGTTTCATAGTGTTTTGGTCAGAAAAGATACTTGATATGATTTCAATTTTCTTAAATTTACCAAGGCTTGATTTGTAACCCAGGATATGATCTATCCTGGATAATGTTCCATGAGCACTTCAGAAGAAAGTGTATTCTGTTGTTTGTGGATGGAATGTCCTATAAATATCAATTAAGTCCATCTTATTTAATGTATCAGTTAAAGCTTGTGTTTCCTTATTTATTTTCATTTTGGATGATCTGTCCATTGGTGAAAGTGGGGTGTTAAAGACCTCTACTGTGACTGTGTTGCTCTCAATTTCCCCTTTTATGACTGCTAGCATTTGCCTTATGTATTGAGGTACTCCTATGTTGGGTGCATAAATATTTACGATTGTTATATCTTCTTCTTGGATTGATCCCTTGATCATTATGTAGTGTCCTTCTTTGTCTCTTGTAATAGTCTAATGTCCCTAGGTCTGAGGTGGCTCTCTTGTAGATAGCATATATATGGGTCTTGTTTTTGTATCCATTCAGCCAGTCTATGTCTTTTGTTTGGAGCATTTAATCCATTTACATTTAAGGTAATTATCAATATGTATGTTCCTATTCCCATTTTCTTAATTGGTTTGGGTTTACTCTTGTAAATCTTTTCTTTCTCTGGTGTTTCCTGTCTAGAGAAGTTCCTTTAGCATTTGTTGTAGAGCTGGTTTAGTGGTGCTGAATTCTCTTAGCTTTTGCTTATTTGTAAAGGTTTTGATTTCTCTGTCAAATCTGAATGACATCCTTGCTGGGTAGAGTAATCTTGGTTGTAGGTTTTTCCCTTTCATCACTTTAAATATGTCCTGCCACTCCCTTCTGGCTTGTAGAGTTTCTGCTGAAAGATCAGCTGTTAACCTTATGGGGATTCCTTTGTATGTTAATTGTTGCTTTTCCCTTGCTGCTTTTAATATTTTTTCCCTGTATTTATATATAATATAAAAAAAAAAAAAAAAAAAGAAAGAAAGAAAATAAATTTTTTAAATAAAGTTATTAAAATAGAAAAGAATTATTTAAAATGAAAAAGTAATAAGAAAAATGAAAGAGAAAGAAAAAAGAGAGCAACCAAACCAAAAAACAAGTCCTCCAATGATAACAAGTGCTAAAAGCTATACTAAAAAAATAACAAACAAAAAAAACCAAAACACGGACAGTCAGAACCCTAGGACAAATGGCAAAAGTAAAGCTATATAGAAAAAATCACACAAAGAAGCATACACATACACACTCACAAAAAGAGAAAAAGGAAAAAAAGAAAAAATTATATATATAAAATAAAAAGGGAAGAGAGCAACCAAATCAATAAACAAATCTACCAATGATAATAAGCTCTAAATACTAAACTAAGATAAACGTAAAACCAGAAACAAATTAGATGCAGAAAGCAAACGCCAAATCTATAGTTGTTCCCAAAGTCCACCGCCTCAATTTTGGGATGATTTGTTGTCTATTCAGGTATTCAATAGATGCAGGTACATCAAGTTGACTGTGGAGATTTAATCCACTGCTCCTGAGGCTGCTGGGAGAAATTTCCCTTTCTCGTCTTTGTTCGCACATCTCCTGGGGTTCAGCTTTGGATTTGGCCGTGCCTCTGCATGTAGGTCGCCTAAGGGTCTTTTCTTCACTCAGACAGGACGGGGTTAAAGGAGCAGCTGATTCAGGGGCTCTGGCTCACTCAGGCCAGGGGGAGGGAGGGGTACGGATGCAGGGCGAGCCTGCAGCGGCAGAGGCCAGCATGACATTGCACCAGCCTGAGGCGCACTGTGCGTTCTCCCAGGGAAGTTGTTCCTGGATCACGGGACCCTGGCAGTGGCGGGCTGCACAGGCTCCTGGGAGGGGAGGTGTGGATAGTGACCTGTGCTTGCACACAGGTTTCTTGGTGGCCGCAGCAGCAGCCTTAGTGTTTCATACCCGTCTCTGGTGTCCGTACTGATAGCCACAGCTCACACCCGTCTCTAGAGGTTGCTTAGGTGGTGCTCTGAATTCGCACACCCCAAAACCATAGTCTCTTGCCTCTTAGGCAGGTCCAGACATTTTCCTGGACACACTCCCAGCTAGCCGTGGTGCACTAGCTCCCTACAGGCTGTGTTCACGCCGCCAGCCCCAGTCCTCTCCCTGGGATACGACCTCTGAAGCCTGAGCCTCAGCTCCCAGCCCCCGCCTGCCCTGTCAGGTGAGCAGACAGGCCTCTCAGGCTGGTGAGTGCTGGTCGGCACTGATCCTCCGTGCAGGAATCTCTCCGCTTTGTCCTCCGCACCCCTATTGCTGCGCTGTCCTCCGTGGCTCCGAAGCTGCCCCCCTTCGCCACCCCCGTCTCTGCCAGTGAAGGGGCTTCCCAGTGTGTGGAAACCATTCCTCCTTCACAGCTGCCTCCCACTGGTGCAGGTGCCGTCCCTATTCTTTTGTCTCTGTTTTTTCTTTTTTTCTTTTGCCCTACCCAGGTACGTGGGGAGTTTCTCGCCTTTTGGGAGGTCTGAAGTCTTCTGCCAGCGTTCAGTAGGTGTTCTGTACGAGTTGTTCCACATGTAGACGTAGTTTTGATGTATTTGTGGGGAGGAAGGTGATGTCCACGTCTCACTGCTCCGCCATATTGAAGGTGCCCCCCCAACCTTTTTTTAAAATAATAAAATAAAAGAATTTACCCTGCGATCATCAGCCAGAAAACATCAAGAAATAATTATGGGTGTGTATTTTCCTCTGCCTTGTAAAATATTTACAAATTGTAGGATAAGCAAGGCTTAGAGTATGGTAAAGATAGCAATAACATTTCAATTGTAAATTTTTTAATATTTAGTCATAAAAGAATCACCATGTGTTTAAATAACATTTGAATATATATAAATAAAATTCTCATCTGCAGACAGGAGCCAGTGGCTAAAGAAAGAATCCATGACTCCTTTGTAACAGAGCAAGAACTCTGGAGAGGTTTAGTATCTTACTTTTATAAACTAGAATTCATTATCACCACATGAGCAAGAGAGTGTTAGTGATTATCTTAATTTGGGGCCTTTTAAACATGAAGATAGTGATATGATAATAACCTTTGTAGAGAAATGTACAGTTTATGACATATATTCTATATACTTTCTTTTATTTGAATTAGAGATTTTTATCTATATTTTACACACGAGGCTGTGGAGACTTAGAAAGATTAAGTAAATTTCACATCATTTAGATACTAAGTGTTGGAGCTGGAAGATGAGCCTGAAGTCCTCTTCTTTCTACTAACCTAGGCTGAGACTTAACGGTGTCACATCCAGGAATGGTCCTGGCAGCATAAATGAGAAACTGCAGCAAAGGAAAGCAAAATGATCTTTAAGGGTTACTTATCAGAGTCAGTGATAGAGAATGGGCTTTTCAAGAATTTAGAACCCAAACTCCCAACAATGACAGCAGTTAATGTGTATTGAAGGTTTACTCTGTGCCAGTCAGAATGCTGAAAGCTTTTTTTTCTTATGTATTATTGCATTTAATCCTGATCACTTTCCTGTGAGACAGGAAATGATGTGAGAGAGGTTAAATAACTTCCTCAAAGTCACATAGCCAGAAGTAAAGTTAACCGAATATGAAACCAGTAGATCAGATTCCTGAGCTCTCCTCTTTAACTGCGACATCATTTCATTGACATTTTGTGACATCAGTGACATTCACAACACCCTATTAACAATCTGGGGACAAACAGATTTGCAGTGGTAGAAGGATCAGCAACATAGGAAATGCCATTAATAATCAGCAGGAATAGTTTTGTAGGTTGTTTTCTGTACAGCTTATGATTTTAAAGAACACCCAATTCACTTGAAACCCGCCTGTAGTTTGTAAAGGGTATTTTTAAATCCCCCTTTTAATTAATGCCAAAACGCGTGTCATTTACAGGAGAAAAAAATGAAACATCTTAAATCATCAATGAGAAGCCACTGTCGTAAATAAAAGCACTAAATTTTGCATAAGAAGTCATGGGTCATGTACTGCCTTTGCTACCTAGCAACACAGACACCCTGGGTGAGACAGTGGGTCTCATCCAGTGTTCGTTTTCTTTGCTCTGAAATATGTCTACCTCTCAGGATTGTTACGATGTTCAATAAGATAACATATGAGAAGTGTTTGGCACTCATTAGGTACTTAGTAAAAGTTATTTGATAATAATGACTATGAATTATTGAGGGCTTACTTAAATATTGCTTTCTACATAATGCAAATAAGGGTACTAAGGATCTCTTTGCCTTGTAATTCATTTGATGAACTCTGGACTCCTACTCCAGGGTGCTTCTTTGAGCTCATGATGGTGGCAGTGTGGGCTATTTATAGGCTCATCTGTAATTCTGGTCTTCTGAGGTTTTTTTGGTTTTGGAGTGTAAGAGGGTTGTTTTTGTTTTGCTATTGTTGTTATTTGTTTGTTTGCACTAAATGGCACTACATCAATGTCCCCACCAGTTCCCCAGTGGAGGTTTCTGCGATTGCATAATCCCTTTCCAGTTCAAGGCCACATCCCTCCCTTCACCATGGCAATGTATATCACATACAGGCAGTTGTGGTATCATCAGAAAAAAGATGGCCATCCTGGGTGCCTCATCTAAGGTCTTAGCTCATCCCATGGGCTTCTGGAGCTTTATGCTGCTATGCCCTGTACACTCCCATTGAGGCTGCTGGCATCCCAAATGCATTTTGATCCCTTCATTTTGATGCAGTAATATACCTTCTTTTTTTATTGAAGTATAGTTAACTTACAAAGTTGTGTTAGTTTCTGGTGTATGGCAAAGTGATTCATATATATATTCAATGTAAATATTCTTTTTCAGAAGTAATATACTTTCTTAAGCCATGCCCACTCTCCCTACAATGTTTAATGTCAGCACATCAGAATCCTGTCTTATGTGAATCCCATTTTCCTATTTTAAAAAGCCCTAGCCTTCTTATCTCTGTGCCTTAATTATCAAGAAAACTTTCCATCCAGTCTCCCTCAATAAATGGCTCTAAGAAGCCCAATGTTAGAATAAGAAAAACTGCAAGCTCTAGTGAAGGCATTTTAGTTCATAAAGACAAAGGAAAAGGGGCCATAAGAGTTTTTAAATACTGTCTCTCAAGTTCAATTACCCTAGTTTTGTTTGTTTAGGACTTCAATCTCAACCTTACTTACTCATTCACTCAACATATAACTTTTGGGGACCTACTATGTGCCGAGTCCTATGCTAGACACCATCAAGGACTGTTTCACCTGCACTTATGATTAGCAGCTGAAAGGCCTAGAAACCAGTAAAAAGCCACTTGGAGCATAAATGCACAGGGAATGTGAGAACTCCTTTTTTCTTTTTCTTCAAAGGGGAGGCCACTTTTTGTGCCTTTTTCGTGCTAGTCATGTGTTCTGAGCCTTCCTAGGGGCCAGTGTCCTCTCACAACACACCCATCCTCACTCAGCAAAAGACTTTCACTCAACAGCTGTCAAGGATTCAAGCCCCATCCCACTTTCTAGGTGCCAAAAATGTAACAAGTCAGTACCTTAATAGACACACTTCAGACATTCAACACACATACATAAAAATGTACAAAACAGTAAACTATCTTTTCTATGGTATTCTTTCAACTAAAATTGTTATGAAATCTTCTTAATTTTGTTGCCAACAAGATAAAATGAATAGTGAGTGTCCTAGGGATGACCCCAAGACAGTGAGAAATCTTAGGGCCCTGGAACAGAGTCAGGCACTTTGCTTTCCAATAAATGCTGGTTGGATGAATACTATCTGAATCACTGGGAAAAAATAAGCTATTCCAAGCTGAGTTTCAGAATTAAAATATATTTAAGGTAACTTTTCATTTATCTAGCATTCCAATTTCTGAAAACTTCAACCCTACAGAATGCAACTGAGGACAAAAAAGTAAGTCAAAAGTGCTCAGAGGTGAAAAGATGGTGGTCATTAAAGTTCATATTCATAAGCAATTACAACAAGTCCTCGCATCGAGCCTATTTACTTCTATTTTGCAAATAATTCTAACAAACTTAGTTCTCTGAGTGCTGAGAACATAGCAAACTTGAAGTACCGAATTTGAAAAGGGAAAGGGGATGCAATAAGTAAGTGCACTAACAGCAGGAAGAAATAGAATCGTAGAAGCCTAGCAATACAGGAGGAGGAAAAGAAGCTATACAATGATAAGAATTTCTAAGGCGTATAGCATTCATTGAGGAGATAAATTGTTGTATAGCCTTAGGAAGTTCCTGGGGGAACCACTGAATCACAGCTGAATATAAATATTGACATATTGAGTAGTATCATTTAAGAATTAAGGAAATTCTATATTTCAAATATATAATATCAAAAATATCAAAATAATATCAAAACAAGAATATTTTGGTCCTGATGGGTCTAAAACATCAGCTATTAGGAAAATTTTAATTATCCAAAATGTCTCATTCCCTAAAGACTCAGGAAAGTTGATGTTATTCTACTACGTATGAGTGTGTATGCACACACATATGCACACATGTATATAAATTATATGAAGTAGAATTCCTATTACGATAGAATTCCTAACATGTAGTATAATGGGTTATTAACTTTTTGGTTGTCAGCTTCCTATAAAAGCATGATCAAAGTGGTTACCTGGAATCCAAAACCTTGGGTTCATGCTTTCTTTTTTTTTTTCATGTAATACAACTGAGATCAGGGAAATTACTTCACTGCTCAGTGACTCCATTTATCTATTTGTATAATGAGAAAAACAAAAGCTTAGCTCACAAGGGTCTGGTGGACTGCTCCCATTTCAAAACCTGGAAATGTTTAATGTAAATCCCAATAATACCCTGGTTTGTTTTTGTTGTTTTGTTGTTGTTGTTGTTGTTGTTTCTTGCGATACACGGGCCTCTCGTTGTTGTGGCCTCTCCCGTTGCAGAGCACAGGCTCCGGACACGCAGGCTCAGAGGCCATGGCTCACGGGCCCAGCCGCTCCGTGGCATGTGGGATCTTCCCGGACGGGGGCACGAACCCGTGTCCCCTGCATCGGCAGGTGGACTCTCAACCACTGCGCCACCAGGGAAGCCCCTGGGGTTATTATTTTTTAAGCAAACACTGATCCAAAAAAAAGATGCAAAGGAAGTCAGTCTTTCTTTCCTCACAATCTTTCCAAAGAACACAACAAAGAAACAAAGAGCCAAACACTCTGACTCATGCCTTTTTCTAACCGTGTTGTGGTCAATTTGCTCCCGCATAAAAAAGTAGTCATGGGGCTTCCCTGGTGGCGCAGTGGTTGAGTGCCATAGCTCTTGTCTTTTAGGGCGTTCACTCACACTGTTCTGTCTTTGTGCCTAGAACACTCCTCCTTCTCATCACTTCCCAACTCCCTAAGCATTCCCAGAAGCCTTCCTTGAACCCCAGAACTGGATTAGGTGGCCCTGCTCTATGCTCAGACATTGCCCCAACATCCCTCTATGGCATCTAACACTCTCACCATAACTTTTTAATTAACTGACTCTCTCTCCTGCTGACCCCATTTTAAATCCCATGATGGTCTGAATTGAGTCTGTCTTACTAAGCAGTGTGTCCCCAGCACTGAGCCTAAAACCAAGCACAGATATTCAATATTTGTTGAATGAAAGAATGAGTGAAAGATACACAAATGATAATCAGAGAAGCACAGATATCAGAGACAAATCAGCAGATTCAAGAATCAACCAGGGTTCTAGAAAAAGTGAGCAGTCAAAAGTCTGGTCAAAGAAGTCAGAAATCAAGAAGTCTTTTAACAACCAACAGTGCAAGTGGGGAAGAAAAGGTCTAAGACAGGCCCTTACCAATAACAGCAAGCAAAATCTGATAGTCACAAAGCCCAACCAGTCCCTCTCATGCTCATCCTGGGCAAAGTTCCCCAGAGTATTAGAGTGTGGTACAGGAACTCTGTGCCTCATGAGTCTACATCCCCAGCTAGCCTTACTGACTCAGAGTCTCATGGGCTGGGGCCATAAATCTTCACTTTCAGCCAGCATCCCAAGGGATACTTATGCACCTTAAGGTCCTAGGCTGGAAGTGGGCATAATCACAATAGCTGATTGAGTAGACAGAACAAGAGTGAGAAGCAAACACCCTTCCCTGGTGGTGTCTAGCTCAGCATCGTGAGCCCCCAGTTGCTCTCCGTGCGGTGTATGACTTGTGGATAAGGATACTTTTGCCCTGGTCCATCCATAATGAGCTAATGCACAGCTGGTCCATGGTTGACCCTTGAAGTTCCAACAAGGGTCATGTGCATTGGGTGGGGGTGGTCCTTTCACGGCACTTTAGTCATAACTCCCACTTAGCTTCTCACTGTGGCCTCCCTTCTCCTATTTGGGGCATGGCCCAGTATAATCCATCTCTGCATTCTGTCTGGACAGAATGAATATTTAACCAACATTCAATAAAACAATATTGCTTTGTCCATGACCTGGACAAAGGGCTAATAATAATAATAACTATGAAGAATTCACTGTAAGTTATCACTCCTCTGAGTAAAACAAAAATGTCCCCTTTAGCCCCACTAAGCCTGTGGTTTTAAAACCCTTTCCAATTCTGTGTTATTGTCAAAGAAAAATGATTAGATATGGATGACTGAAAAAAAACATCTAGAAAGTTCTATCTGAGGAAAAGAAGTTCACCTCAAACTGAAATTTCCTGTTTTGATCTTATGCTCCAAGCAGTCTCAATTTTTCCTTTGGGTTTTACATATAGTTTTGTCATTTATGGTCATGCCTGTAATCTGTTATGCTCCCAATGAGTCCAGGATAAACACTGATTTTTGTTACTATTCTATTATTTATAGCTTAATATTACTCTTCACCTTTCTCTCAAGACTCTGTTCTAACACAGCCATTTGACGTCAGTACAAAGCACCTTAAGTCCCCAATAAACCAACATGTATGTGATGTGGGCAGGAAAAACAATGCATCTTGACTTTCCCAAAGTCATTTGAATCAAATGTTTTAAGTGTAATTGAAAACATATTTTTGTAAGCAAGTAGAGCCAATAAACTAGAAAAGCTCTATGGAAACACCAGGCTCCACTTCTCTGGTTTTTAATAAACTGCAGTAGAGGACCTTAGGAACAGTGAGGCAATTGTGTCCCTACATTGAATCACACAGGAGGACAAATGCTCATCCACAAGCATGGTTCATCTCTCACAAGTGCTCTAGGTAGAAAGTCTAGCAGGGAAAGAAGAGGAAATATGTCAGGGCCCCAAGGCTTTGTATAACCTCCCTCCTGTCAGTGTGCGGACCTGATATGCCTTTATACAGGTGGTAAGATTAAGGGGGAGAACCTCATTGCCTTTGGGCCCCTATGACCCCAAGATCTAAAACCATGATTATCTTCCTATAATTATTTTTTTAAATAAAACCACAAAGGAAATAGCCTCGTGGGCCAGGTCCCTTTCTCAGTTGCAGTGACGCAACTCCCACTAAATCTGTGTGATACCATCATCTTTCTTCCTAATGTCAAACATTCTGCTTGGTCTTTCCAGCCCCTGAAACTGGAATCCTATACTGGTGCAGTGGGGCTGGCACTGGGAAGGATTCTGAATGATGAGATTGAATCCTTGGCACACACTGAATCATTCTGGCACGTTGGCTTTTCCTATAATTTCTCTAGCTATGAATTAGAGCAGACTTATTTACTCAATTTATAAAATGGCACGATTCATTAAAGTAAATCACTTGATGTAAAAGAACTAATTATAGAGCTTTTAGTAAAAATAAGTAAAAGCTTTTTACCCTAGCGCTGGGGGCAGAACCAATTTCTGAACTATAGGTTTTTGCTGTGTGTATGTGTTAAAGTTCCAGGGGACATGATTTGACCCAAATTTGTTTAATAGCTAAGCATGATGTAACAGGCTTTTACTTTATGAAGAACAGAATAGCTATGTAAAAAAATATCCTTTTCACTGTCTATGTCTATGTCAATTTCTTTCCTTTTTTCTTTTTTTTTTTTTTGCGGTACGTGGACCTCTCACTATTGTGGCCTCTCCCGTTGCGGAGCACAGGCTCCAGACACACAGGCTCAGCGGCCATGGCCCACGGGCCCAGCCGCTCCGCGGCATGTGGGATCTTCCCGGACCGGGGCACGAACCCGTGTCCCCTGCATCGGCAGGCGGACTCTCAACCACTGCGCCACCAGGGAAGCCCGTCTATGTTAATTTTTAAAAATGGATCTCTTATGCAGTGCTGACAAGGGAATGGAGATAGGGAAATGATCATACACTATTGGTAAGAGTCTAAATTGCTACAACTTTTCAAAGTTGAACTAGTAACTCCACCCCAAGAATCTATCCTACAGATATACTCACTTGTTTGTTTTAAGATATAAGAATGATGATATTCATCAAAGGACAAAAATCAACAGAGTGACAAGGCAACCTTTGGAATGGGAGAGAGTATTTGCAAATCATATGGTTGATAAGGGGTTAATATCCAGAGAACTCCTACAACTCAACAACAAAAAGTAAACAACCCAATTTTAAAATGGGCATAGGATTGAATAGACATTTCTCCAAAGAAGATGCCCAAATAGCCAACAAATACATGACACAGATGCTCAACGCCACGAATCATTAAGAAAATGCAAATCAAAACCACAGTGAGGGGCTTCCCTGGTGGCGCAGTGGTTGAGAGTCCGCCTGCCGATTCAGGGGACACGGGTTCGTGCCCCGGTCCGGGAAGATCCCACATGCCGCGGAGCGGCTGGGCCCGTGAGCCATGGCCGCTGAGCCTGCGCGTCCGGAGCCTGTGCTCCGCAATGCAAGAGGCCACAACAGTGAGAGGCCCGCGTACCGCAAAAAAACCACAGTGAGATACCATCTCACACTCATTAACATGGCTATTAAAAAAAAACAGAAAATAAGGAATATTGGTGAGGATGTGGAGAAATTGGAACCCTTGTGAACTGTTGGTGAGAATGAAAAATGGTGTCGCTACTATGGAAAACAGTATGGCAGTTCCTCAAAAAATTAAAAATAGAATTACCATATGACCCAGAAAATTCCACCTCTGAGTATATACCCAAAATAATTGAAAGCACAGTCTCAAATATAAATGTTTACATTCATGTTTGCTACATAGTAGCACTTTATTCACAATAGCCAAAAGGTGAAAACAAACCAAGTGTCCACTGATGGAAGGATGAATGGATAAATAAAATGTGGTATACATATATAATGGAATATTATTCATTCTTAAAAAGGAAGGAAATTCTGACATATGCTACAACATAGATGAAACTTGAGGACATTATGCTAAGTGAAACAAGTCAGTCACAAAAAGACAAATATTGTATGATTCTATTTATGTACCTAAATAGATACCTAAGTAGTCAAATTCATAGAGACAGAAAATAGAATGGTGGTTGCCAGGGGCTGAGGGGAGGACAGAATGGTGAGTTATTATTTAATGGGTATAGAATGAGAGTTTTGCAAGATGAAAAGAGTTCTGGAGATTGTCACAACAATATGAATGTACTTAACACTACTGACCTGTACAGTTAAAAGTGGTTAAGATGGTAAATTTTATGTTATGTGTATTTTATCACAATTTTTTTAAAAAAGGATAATGGTGTTACAGTAATCATGAAAAACAGAAAACATGCAAATCCTTCAAATGGAAAACAGTTATTGAATAGAATTCCATGCAACCACTGAAAAATGTTGTATATATAAAGTTATTAACTTGGAAGGATGTCCAGGATCTATGTTTTGAGTCAAAAAGCAATTTTCAGAGCAACATGCTTATATTGACTGTATTAGTTTGCTAGAGTTGCCATAACAAAGTACTACAAACTCGATGACCTAGAACTGTAGAAATGTATTGTCTCACAGTTCTGGAGGCCAGAAGGCTAAGACCAAGATGTCAGAAAAGTTAGTTCCTTCAGAGGACTGTGAGGAAGAATATGTTTCATGCCTCTCTACTAGTTTCTGATCGTTTACTGGCAATTTTTAGTGTTCCTTGTCTTTTAGACAATGTGTTACCTGAATCTCTCCCTTCATCTTCACATAGTATTCTCCCTGTGTGCAGGTTTATCTCTATGTCCAAATTTCCCTTTTTCATAAGGACACCAGTCATATTGGATTAGGGGCCCACCCTACTCCTGTATGACCTCACCTTAACTAATTACATCTGCAGCAAACTTATTTCTAAATACGGTCACATTCTAAGGTATTGGGGGTTAGGAGTTCAATATATGAATTTTGGGGGGACACAATTCAACCCATAATAAGGACCTTGTTTTTTTCTTACTAGAAAAGCTATACACATGTACATATGCATATGTGTATATAAGTGGGTAGATGCATATATGAATATATAAAGGACTGAACGGTACACATCAAACTGCTAACTGGGGTTACCCTCTAGAAAATGGTGGGGAGTGAGGAGGGTGGGTGGGCAGTATTTATACTTTTAATCTCCACACTTTTGAATTGATTGAAAAATGTTCAACGGGCGTGTGTAACTATTGCAAATTTAAGCAAGCAACTTATAAGTTTTTAAGGCACCTTATAGGTGTTCATCAAGGTATATAGTTAGGTTCCCTTGAAGAGAAGTGGGAACTACAACAATTAGGTGATCCAAACTTGTCGGAATACTTTTCAGCTATCAAAGTGCGAAACAGTAATATTTCATATGTTCCCCCCAAAAAGGGCTTATGAGTCAGCGGCAGAGTGGAAATAGCACTGTGCTTGGAGTCCAGAGAGCCAGGAGGAGCTCCATTTCCGGCACCAGCTGGCTATGTGACCTTAGGTTCTTAACTGCATTGGCATTTGCACTTTCATCTTTAAATGTTTCTGTAAATTCCAGATATGCAGTCCCTTGGTCTATGTTTATTCCTATCTGGCTTATACATGCATGTTTTATGTCACAACAAAATTTGACCGAGCCTAAAAATAGCCAACCATCACTTCTCCTAGACAAAGATCTGCACACAGAGGCCATTGATTTGAACTGTGTGCTTGAAGGACAGCATGTAGATGATCTGTTATATAATCAGGTGGCCTGATTCTTCCACTCTGCCTCTGCAAAATGTCTATGCCACCCTTTGCTATTACTGTGGGAAGGACAGCTTCCACTGCAGACCCATATAACAGAGTTGAACCCCACAAACCTACGTCAGTCTTTCAGAGCTTTCCTTCATTCCTCCGTTCAATCAGGAAATAATTATTAAGTACCCACTGTGAGTCAGGACAATAGCAGGCCCTGGGGATTCATTGATCAGCAGAATAAACAAGGTCCCTATTCAGCTGAATGAGGTCAAGAAAACACATAATTACAAGACAATGTGGAATGTGTTTCGGTAAAGGAATTGCAGTGTGCTCAAGGGATTCCAGTTCTCTGAGTTAGGGGCCCCTAACTCAGACAAAGTTTTCGAAAGACTTCTTTCCACAGAATTGCATCAACTCAGCTTTGAAATCATGAGTTAGGTAATTTTGCCCACTACTGGCTTTCCAAGAATTCTGTCTTTCATTTGGGTCTGTGGTTGCTGGGGAGAGGCAAGGCCCAGGAAGGGAATAACCAAGCCCCTGTTGTTCAGCTGCCCAATGAAGAGAAACAATGGCATCTCTGACTGGGAGGCATTCTTCCAGCTTCCCGGGTGGTGCCATGTTTTCACTCAACGTAGGAGAATCCACTCTGCCAAGTTCAGGTGTAAAAGGGGTCAGATATTTGATCACAAGGCCTGAGCATAATGAGAAATACTTATTCCTTCCTCATCAGAGTCAACATCCATCACAGCCCACTCCTCAGTTTTACGAACCAGTACATCAAACACAAAGTTTCTCTTTGAAAGTCTATATGACATTCTGAAAGTCTTTGGAGGGCACGTTTGCTAGTTTCCTCAGGCACAGCACATGACAAGGTGATATGGCTCTGGTGTCTCTAAGTCCCCTCAGAGTTCTTATTTCCTGTCCCCATAAGGCTTCTCTACGTTGACCTGCAGAGCTCAAGCAAATATACAGTTGTGTTTTGTAACATTTTTTAAAAGGAATTCTGATCAAAGTGGTAGTGGTAATATTTTGTTTTGTCTTGTCACTGCAATAAGCTCTACAAATTTACTAAATCCCAATGTAAGCTGATGTCTGACTCTTTGACATCTTATTTTCCAGAAATGCCCACTGTCATTTTTTTTCCATGGCAAATCTACACTAGAGGAAACAAGCTTGATAAAAAAGGGATGGAGATGATGAGGGTTTTTTTCCCACAGACAAGGATATACTTGTATCCCTTATTGAAGCCAGGTTTCTTTGGAATTTTTAAAAATACGGACAATTTTTAAAAATTTCCTCATGCATCTAAGAAAAAACAATTGGTTAAGTTTTTTCCTAATCCTGCTTCAATTCTATAAATTCCTGAACCACAATTTTCTGCATACAATGGACGTTTCATCACAGTTCCTTGATTTGGAGGCTCCAAAATCAATAGGCCTACCTCTAATTACCAAATATTCACTGCATATAGCAGCAACCTCAGACCTCAGTCTATCCATGGGATCTATGTAGAATTCTATCACACTGAATGAATAAGTACATCCTCCCACCATAGAAAGGATGTGGTTATGTAGAATCCAATGTGCCACTATACTATTGCCTGTTTTTTATTTATTATTTGTTTTACCCCACTTGAATGTAAGCTCCAAAGAGCAGGGTCTTTATTTTGTTCCCTACCTGGTGTCTCCCCAAGGCCTGGAGCAGTGCCAGGTACAACATAGGCCCTCAACTACTATTATTGAATGAATGACTATAACAAGGTTATTTTTCTCCAATGGCAGCTCTCAGACTGGCTCTTCTGAATCATCTTTATCCTTTGATGACATCTTGGCTAGATTCTGTAACTTTCTAGTCACTTTCAGCAATGAAAGGCTCAATCCAGTTTAAAACCTCAACCTCAAATCCAGTGCAAATCTTTCTTTCTCTGTCTCTGCTCTTCCACTCTTCTTCCCAGCTATGGATGCTGGCATGACCCAGCTCTCGTTTTAACACCCTTTTCTCACTCCCCTTTATGGAGGCCTAGCTTTTGAAGTGTTTGGGGTAGGAGGAGGGAGAAGAAATGGACCAGCTTTTTTTAACTTAACCTCCTATAGTTGAAGTACTTTTTCTATTGATTAAAGCATCTTTGCTGGGTAACAGGTACCTTCTATGAAGTCCACCTGAATCCCAAGAAATTAACACATCCTCACCACCAAAAATGGAAATGGGAGCCATTCCATGTCCTTTCGTCCTCCTTGGTATTCCCATCTCTCAGATTAGAAATCCAGGGTGCCAGGCTTCCCTTCTTGCAGGAATTCTCAACTTATTATAAGAGAGGTTCGTGAAGCCCCCCACCTTTCTGGCCCCAGCCTCTCACTTGGCTTTGAGGAGTGGAAAGCACCCACCATCTCCCTCCCTCCCCCAGGAAGAGCTTCTCACCATGAACACACTCTCCCTCACAGGCTGATGTTCTCAGTTCCCAACCCTTCCCATCTTCTTATACTTTCTCAGATAGAGTGGGGTGGGTGTGGGGGGAGGAATAAGGAATGTTAAGTATGGTTGCCTTGGGGCTGGCACTTTGGGGGTCTCTCTCAGTAAAGCCACATTGAGGTGTGAGGAGAAACTGGTGAGTCTTTTTAGATTTACCACCTTTTTGTTTCCCACTGGGACCCTACACATCGACTTCAATGCAACAGGAAAAGTCCTATCAACATCCTGTTATTTCTGCTACAAAAATGACTGTCTATCTTTTAAATTTACACCTTTCTCCAGGCCTGGTGTATGCCTTGTTCTGTAGCAGTTATGGAGACATTCAATAGATATTTATAAAATTCTTAATACAGGATGAGGTACTTGAGATGTTGACCAGAAATTCTAAACTTCAACCCGAAAGCTGCTGAAAAAACGCTATGGGAATCAACGTTACAAATCCTGTTGAAACCACAGAGACTTAATACCCATGCAGGAATTTCTAAACCCCACTCCAAACGTTTACAGGATTCAGGGCTGGGGTTCCCCAAATGCTCCAATCATCAGAAAATCTCCCATATGAAGAAAGAACAGGGACAATATTTTTTTAATTAAGTACATGCTTAGGGAGAAATTAAAAACAGAAACATTTGATAATGAGGCAGTCTTTTATCTCTGTTTGCTGCAAACATCTTGGGCTTCAAAATGTCTCACTGGCTACTGAAACCTAATGTCACCAGAGTCCCAAAACAGATATATTTTGCCACAAATCGCAGATGCTTAGGAATCCTCCTCCTTGAGATTCGATTCATATTGCGTGCCTTGACACTGAGTTTTCTCTCTGCCACAACTCAGAAAAAGTTGGTGGTCTATATGGTTTTGCTTTCACATTCACAGTTTCACCACCTTTCTTGGATCCTCAATTATCACATTAATTGCATCCCTCTGTAATATATGCATTCAGGGAACAAAAGTTCAGATCAGTGTGGAAAGTTATTGGGAAGGGTAGATTAATCTAATTTTGTTGGTTTCAACTTTCCATTGAAACTTGTTTCCCGTCCTTATATAAACCAGTTTCCCTCTCTGTACTTTCCTTGCTCTCTCAGTAATAAGGGACATCTACTTTTCTCAAACAAATACTATGGCAATTTAATTGAAGAATAGATGTAAAACAAAACTTGCAGTTTATGGAAGAAATCTCCTTTCTTCCAGCAAAAGTTCTGTAATTAACCATACATCTTTTGGGAGATCTTAACCTCTAATCTTCATTTTCCTCATCTGTCAGTTTAAGGCCAGGCTCATGTATTGTCCATTTATTGTCTATTCTGTACCAGGTTCTATGGAGAGCATTTATCATGTTACTATTTTATTTTGTATTCAAAATAACTCTATATAAAAGGAATTATAATCTGCATTTTGTAGATGAAGAAACAAATTTAGAAGGTTAAGTAATCTGCATAACATGTGGCTTGGTCAGTCAAAGATAGAACCTGAATCCAAACCCTCATTTCTTTAGTTCTAAAGCCCTAATTCTAATTGCTGTAACATGCTATCACCTAAATGAGCTCTGAGAGCCCTAAACTATTCCTTCAGGTTCTATGTTCTGAGCCATGGAACTATTTCATGTCATTGCGAGAGGCATTATTGGTAAATTATTATTCCTGGCTTTATATAGAATAAAAAATAGTGTACCTCAATATTTTGTAACTATTTTTGTATTGTGAATGGTGGAGAAAAAAGAACTATCAGGTAGCTTCATCTTCTTTTTCTTCCAAAAATATTCTACCTAACCAAACGTTTTTTCCTTTTCTTAAAGACTCCCTCAAATAGAGATGATACAGCCTTCCTTAGAAGACCACCTATTGCTTAATATTGGGAAAAAGAGTTTTTCTCTGTCTGGTGTGGCTCCCTTCAATTCTAATTTATTGTCCGTACATCAGAGTGAATTTGATCATTGTTTCTTATCCCTTTCTTCTGGTGGGAAATAATAGGACAGGATGTGCTTAAGGGGAGATATAAAAATATTGTATTGAGATACCACAAGGAATTTTAATTCCTTCCTGCAGTCAGTGTTTTAAGGGGTGTCTGTACAGAGTAAAAATAAATGGACAGATGAAGAGTGCAAGTCCTATGTAAAAGGAAAGTATTCATCTTCTACTCTTCTTTTAAATAACAAAATTTCAATATCATCCATGCCTAGGTTTTCTGGACTTGGAGAAATAACACTTAAGGAAGAGGGTGGAGAGGAAGGAAAGGTAGGTCCAACTGATAGTTAACTGATTTCATCAAGAATTATCTAATGTGCTTAATAAGAATTATCTTCTCCATATGTGCTGGCCTAGAAAATGAAAAATGTCTTGTCCATCAGTCTTTGAAGAATTGAATCATCATTTTCCTATCAGCTAAACACTCAGTGTAAGAAAGAAACATTTGAGAATTTAATACAGCAAATTAAAAAAAAGATAGAAATGAATGAGAATTTGTAGACCTTTTTTTCACTTTGGCAAAGCTATTATAGATAGTATTTTTTCGAGCATCTGGCTAAAACAAAACAAAGGTTTCCTGTCAGCATGGAAAAAGCAATTCCTGTCTAAAATTGTGTTATCTGTTTTTTAGTCCACTTAATTAAGAAAGCTGCTAAATGTCATGCTACATGTCATCAAATGCCCTTTATAAAACTGATTTCAATTTTTCATGGGTTCATCCAGTTTTTGTGTTCTCACTATTTAATCCTTTAGGGTTTTTTTTAATGAGAGTCTTCATTTCTAAAAGTCAAAGATACACTATTCTTGCTATAATTACTTTTTGCACATCACAGTTAAAAATATACCAGAATATAAAAATCCATTGAAGATCAAGTCATCTACTAAAATATGGTCTCACACATATAATTGACACTTACTTTTAAAGAGAAAAACTGAGATATGGAAACTGCTTGAGTTGAATTGAGCTATATTAAGTCTGACCCTCTAATTTTTCACATAGAAAACCTGAGTCTCGAACTTGAATGAAATGTAGATCGCAAAGTTAGTAGTGGAAAGCTGACATGAGCCTGCTTCACTACTACACTGTTCAAAAAATATTTAACTAGTTATTCTGTGCCAGGTGTAGTGTTAGGTTTTGATGATTCAAAAGTGAAAAAGACAGGGTGCTCAGTCTGAAGAATCTTATAATCCAATGGGAGAGTAAAGTAAATAAATTGATAAGTAAATTTTTGTGTAAAAAGTAACTTACACACTTAGTAGCTTAACAAATTTACATTTTTTATCTCACAACTTCAGTGGGTCAGAAATTGAGTATTTTAGCTGGATCCTCTGCTTCAGGGTCTCTTACAAAGTTTCAATCAAGACATCAGTCAGAGCTGAGGTCTTATCTGAAAGCTCAACTGGAGAAGGATATATTTTCAAGCCCATGTGGTTGTTGGCAGGATTTAGTTCCTTGTGGTCTGTCAGACTGAGGTCCTCAGTGTCTTGCTGGCTTTTGTCTGAAGGCCATCCTCAATACCTTGCCACATGGACCTCCCCAACATGGTTGCTTCTTTTATCAAAGTGTGTAAGTCAAAAAGGCAACAGTAAGAATCTGCTAACAGGATGGAGGCAGGGATAATTGGGGGCCATCTTAAAGTTTATCCACCACAGAATTTTATAGTAAAACATGACAAATGTTGTGAAAGAGAAAGGCACAGGTGTAGTGGGAGCACAGGAGATAGGATCTAAACCAGACTAAGGAAGCTGGGCTATCATTTGAGTTGAATTTTAAAGGGTGAGGAGTCATCAGATCAATGAAGAAGGAAAGATGGTCATTCCAGGCAGAAGTAGGGCCTATAAATACGTAGAGGCATTAAAAAGTACATTTTTCATGTCTTTGTAGGTAAGTTGGAATGGCACAATATTAAATAATTAGGAAGGATGCTTTTTGCTTAGGATCAGCAAATTTTAGAGTTGAAGACTCCAGATGGAACAACTAAAGCTCAGAGATATTAAGCCTAGCACATGGTAGATATTTAATAAATGTTGAACAAATTAATGAAATGTCTTTGTAGCACTAGAAATGAGCTTCCACTCTCATACCCCAAACAGTAACCACATAAGTCAGCCTCCATATCTTTAAGAAAAATAGGAAAGATAAAATTAGAAGTGCTGGGAGATAGATAGAAGAAAAGTATGTTTTATAGTAAAAAGAATTCTAGAGACAGCCAGAACCTACTGGAAAAGAAACAGAAAGTTAGATTTCAATTCTAATTTCTATTCATAGAAGTGAAAATAAAAGGGGAATTGCTATGGTGTGATACCAGCCAGCTCTTTGGGGAAACAAACAAACAAAAAAGCTTTACAGACATATAGGTAATAATGAAATTTTTGCAACTAATTCTTTCACTTCATTCCAAAGGACAAAAAAGTTTTCCAGAGTCTTTTTCTTGAACTTACCAAACTGCTATACAATTTCTGACTCAAACACAATACACCACCTCTAGGATCCAAAAAAGAGATGGCTTATATTTCACATATTTATATCAGGCTTAGCAATTTTTTCCTCGGTCTGAAATATACACATGTTTTATATTTCAGCTGAAGAGCTTATTTTCCAAATGAGGTTTAAAAAAAAGCCAAGGTACTATCACTCTGACATTAGCAGTAGTTACCTAAAAATATATATATATTTTTAAGTCATAACCATTTTAGGAAGTTTTTGAACCAAAGAGGAATTTGAGTAATAATCGTCATATATCTTGTTGCATGTCAGGTATGATTGCCTGAAATGCGGTGAATGGAACTACACATTTATGATTCTTTCATTCATATAAAGTTAGCCTAATGTTAGTCAAATTTAGTCATCCTGTTGTCCCATGCTTATGCGTAAACCCACTGGGAACCAGCTTTTGGAGAGAAAGCAGGGGACTGTTAAATCTATCAGTGAAGAAGATACCCTCTTTTCAATGCCTCTGGAGATGCTGGATTGTTTGCCTTCTTTACTTCTCAGTGTGGCACACCCAGTCTCTCCTGTTGTGTGTGTGTGTGTGTGTGTGTGTGTGTCTGTCTGTCTCTGTGTCTGTGTCTGTGTGTCTGAGTCTGTGTGACTGGTGGGGAGGGAGTGTTTAAAATGTGTAATTCCTTTTTATCAATTCTCTACAAATCTGCAACCAAAATCCTTGAGGAAAAACATTTTAAAGAATATGGAGCATGTATTAATATATTTAAAATAGATAACCAACAAGTACCTACTGCATAGCACAGGGAACTCTGCTCAATATTGTATAATAACCTAAATGGGAAAAGAATTTGGAAAAGAATAGATACATGTATATGTATAACTGAATCACTTTGCTGAACACCTGAAACTGACAGAACATTGTTAATCAACTATACTCCAATATAAAATAAAAAACTAAAAAAAAGAAAAATGAAAAAATAAAAAAGAATATGGAGCATGAATCAGGGGGAAGGAAGATGATTTAAAAGGAATAGGAGTAAAATTATTTTTTAAATATGAAAAAGTAAAGGTAATAATTAAGATGTATGTGATATCAAAACCTTCTTTGAGAGTATTATAGAAAAGACAATTCTTCAGATGCTTTACAGCTCAGAAACATTTTTTAATTTCTTTGATGAGAGGATGTTTTAAAGTAGAAAAGTTAAAACTCTTGACTATGTACACCAAGCTTTAAAAGGAGTAAGTACTCAATTATCTAGACCATCTCTCCCAAATCTGCTACAAAAGTAAAAAGCAGGACTTTGGGAACTTTGGCTATTCATTTGATTGTCTTCTCTATAGAACATCCTAATTGAATTATATGGAGTTATCCACTTTAGAGCCTGAGATCTTTTAAAGAGAAAAGACACAAGTAATCTGGAACTATTGATACCTGAAGGGCTCCACAGAGGCAGTCAGAAAATTAATCCATAGGGAGTCTCTACAGCTCAGAGCAGGAAAAATTAATTAAACTTCCACATTTCCAGAAGAGCTATTGAAAAGAGAGGTAGAAAACCTATTCTCTATTTCAATATCTAAATTTCTTTTTTTCTAATTGAAGCATAGTTGATTTACAATGTTATGCTCATTGCAGATGTACAGCAAAGTGACTAAGTTATACATATATATACATATTCTTTTTCGTATTCTTTTCCATTATGGCTTATTACAGCATATTGAATGTAGTTCCCTGTGCTATACAGTAGGACCTTGTTGTTTATCTATTTTATATATAGTAGTTTGTATCTGCTAACCCCAAACTCTTAATTTATCCCTCCCCTACCCCTTTTCCCCTTTGGTAACCATAAATTTTTTTTTCTATGTCTGTGAGTCTGTTTCTGTTTCGTAAATAAGTTCATTTGTGTCATAGTTTAGATTACACACATAAGTATTATCATATGGTATTTGCCTTTCTCTTTCTAACTTACTTCACTTCATATGATAATCTCTAGGTCCATCCATGTTACTGCAAATGGCATTATTTCATTCTTTCTTATGGCTGAATAGTATTCCATTGTATATACGTCCCACATCTTCTTTATCCATTCATCTGTCAATGGACATTTAGGTTGCTTCCACATCTTGGCTATTGTAAATAGTGCTGCGATGAACATAGGGGTGCATGTATCTTTTCAAATTGGAGTTTTCTCTTGGTATATGCCCAGGAGTGGGATTGCTGGATCATATGGCAAGTGTATTTTTAGTTTTTTAAGGAACCTCCATACTGTTCTTCATAGTGGCTATACCAATTTACATTCCCACAAACAGTGTAGGAGGGTTCCCTTTTCTCCACACCCACTCCAGCATATGTTATTTGTAGACTTTTTAATGATGGCCATTCTGACCAGTGTGAGGTGGTACCTCATTATAGTTTTGATTTTCATTTTTCTAATAATTAGCTTCAATATCTAAATTTCTTATATGTAGGTGACATTGCTTCTTCTTTTATATAAAAAATAACTATTACTTTGATTTATAGGGAAGATATTTGTACTTCCATTAGATGTATATTGGAACTACTCTTTCCTGTCTTCCATGTTTTCTTAACTTCTCGGATATTTTCCATCTCCTTATCTCTCTGGTCTTCATTCTGAGTGCTTTCCTTATGCCTTCAATTTATCTAGGTTTTTGTTTAACCCATCTCTTGGGTTAGACTCTAGTTGTGTTTCTGCACTACTTGGGTTATTCAAACTCAGGTCCCACAAGAAGCCTAGATTTGGACTTCCAATTTCCACCATGGCCAGGGAAGATGATCTGTTTCCAAGCCATATCCCCATGCTATATCCCAAGCCTGCCTCTGGACTTCTACTTCCTTGTATGAATTAGACAGGCTATTCCCAAATATATTTCCCCATTGTACAAAGTCCTTTAGACATTAGCTTCTAAAGCATATATCCATGCTAATATCCTTGGCCCGCATGGCATCAACCACCACTCATTACAATGATTTAAGTTCCCTCTGTTTCCTGCTACTTAAAAGATTTCCCTTTCTGGCTTTTGAACTTAGCTTTGTAGCTAATAGTTTTTAATTTATATTATAGCTGGCATTACTACATAGTTCGAGTTAGAAGATATGCTTCCTACATCTGCTTAGTCAGCCAACCTTTCCAGAAATCAATTTTGATGCTGAAATAAATAAATCGGGGGATTTTTGTAGCTAGATATCTTATTAAGGTAGTGTTTTACAAGTAAGAAACAGATTCACTTCTTTGAATTAACAAACTTTCACTTCTGTTGATGCTTCCATTTCTGGTGGACTTTTTTTTCTTTTAACATTTAAGAAATGCTTTGTAGTGAAAAATGGTACAAGGTCATAAGTCCATCAAAATTACTACATGTGGTTATTGAATGGGCAACACATAGTTTAGTATCACATACTTTGGCACCAAAAGTTGAGGGAGAAGGGCTTGGTGGCCCTCCTTGATTAAAGAGTAAAATTCCTTGAATTTTCTAGTGAAAAAAAGGCTGAGTGAATTTTCAGATTCAGATATTAGAGACACCCTTGTTGCCTTCAAAATCTATTATGAGACTACCACCACCCATGAATTTGCCTAAATCATTTTATATTTCTTTATAACAGCTTTGAAAACAATTTTTTGCCTTTGGTACAAATAACTTGAGTTTATTATTCATTAAATTAAACAGTTTCTCTATTACTTGTCCTTAACATTTACACGAAAGTAAATTTTATACACCACTTGAGGAGAAAAAATTTTTTTTGTTTTTTATTATAATTTTATTTTCCTGCCTTTGTTTCACTCCTATTCTGATTCTGAGACAACTGTTGATTTTCAGGTATTTCTTTTAAAATCTATCTTACGTTCAATTTTAAAGAAGTAGCAGAGCATAGGTGTTGAGATTCCCAGTCAGATTGCTTGAGTTTGAATCCAGTCTCCACCACTTACTACTAAGTGTGCAGCTGTGGGTAAGCTTTTTAACCTCTGTGTACCTCACCTTCCACGTCTGGACAATAGGGATGATGATGATGATGATGATAGTGCCTACCACATAGGGTGTTATAAAGACTAAATGAACTAACATAGAGAGAGCATTTAGAACAGCCCTCAATGTATATTAATTATTATTGTTATATTTCAAATTTCCATGTGGCTTTTTGCACAGGCATCTCTAAGAGAGTGTTTTTAACCATAACCTAGCCTAATGATTTCATAGTTTTATGGAAAAGTCTCAAGGCACAATATCTTGTCACTTGCTTTTTTTCATGAATGGATGCCTTAAAGGTAATGAACCCACATAACCCTTCCTTTTTTCTATCAAAACCCTTTGTTGAGACTGTTGACAGGAAATCCCTTGGGAATGGAGGGAGTTGAGGCAAAAGAAGAACACTTCAGTTTAGTGGCCAGAGGGGGCCCTCACACTCCCCTGCTGGTGCTGTGAGCCAAGATAAACAGGCTTGGCAAGGGGTGCCTTACTCACTCCATCCTGTCAACTTGGAGGTGAAGGTTTTCAACTGTGGTATTGCTACTCCACCCAACTTCTGTTCCATTTTTAATATACCTTTGTGATAAAATGTACTGTATCCGTTAAAAAAGTCTTAAAGGTGTGGCTGACAAGAAGGAAAGCAATATCCTGCCAATGCCTCAGACTTGAAAGGCCCTCCAGCCCTAGCTCATGGACCACCCTCTCTTTTCTGGCTTGTACAGCACAGGCTCCACATTTTGTTCAGTAAAAGCAACAACATCCACATACCTCACCACCTGGGAAAATGCCATAAATTGTCCCTAGTCATGTGTGCCCTGGCAAACACCCAGGTAAATGACTGAGCTCACACTGGCCAGTCACAGAAAGAATATTAGTGTACCTTGCTTCCCTCAACAAATGTGTTGCTGAAATTGCATGAAAATCAAGGGTTTGCAAGTTAAATCACTTCTTGAATTCACCAGGAATTTGCTACTTAATAAATGCTCAGCGGGTTACTTACTGAATAATAAAAGTCCTTTGTAAAGTAATAATTACCCTTTAGTTTATCTGTTTTCACATTTCGAATTTTGGAATCTGGTTTTCCTTAAAGCAAGACACATCTGTAGCATCAGTTTCTCTACCATAGGTGTCACTTAATCTTTGAAGGCTCAGGTTTTTTTTAGGGGAATGTTAGGACACCAGACTCAATGACCTCTACACTCTCTCCCAGCCCGAAATTCACTTTCCTACAAAGGCAGTGTAGGAATAATTAGAGAAATGTCTTTTTCTTTGGTTATTCTTTCTGATTTTATCATTCCACTCACAGTCTAAGGAAAGTGTGCTCCCAACATCAGTTTCTGGAACAGTTCCATTTGATGCTTCACAATGGCATAGAGAGCTATAGCCATGGTCAACTGACATTTTGAAGTTCCTCAGAGATCTCTTTGCATTGCTACCTTTCCTGCTTTAGTTTTGGCCCAGAGAAAAATTATCAAAGATCAGAACTGCTTCCATCAGCTTCATAGGCTAAGACCTTCTTTCTGGATGTTCCCTGGAGCATAAGGCACTACATGCAATATTTCATTATTTGCTATAAACATCAATGATACACAAAGGGAAAATCATGTTAACTCCACTTCATATCTTGTAAAAGAGTACTACAAGATACTTAGGTTACTCACTCAAGTCACCCAGTCAGTAACTAATGAAGCTAAACATGATTAATTTTGTGACAGAATTACTAGCTTATGCTGCTTGAAGTTGAAATAACTGACACCAGAAGTATTTTAGTAAAAACTTTCCTTATCATCCCCACTGAACATCACACTTTTCATTTAGGGAATCTATGCATTTACCAACGTATCCTTGGAATAATCTCAAGAACAAAAGGCAACTGAAAGGTGATATTTGTGAGCTATTGGCAGTATGCCTCAGGTTATACAAGCCACAAGTCTCCAAAAACAAGTATAACTAGCATTTGATTCCCCCTGTGGCTGAAGAAGTACTTTCATATAAAATGTAAACATTTGATGTCACAGAGATAAAAAAGAGTGTGCGATTCATGTCAGTATTATTTCACCTCATTTAACTGTGTAAATTTTTGTGATAATAGGAAATGGCTTGGCAAACTTCAAGAACTGATCATTGTATTTGGCATTATTACTGGTTGTAGAAATAGCATTGTAAACTATCAGCTAACATTTAAAAGATTATTAAAAGATATTATGAAACACTTTATGCCAGTAAATATGACTATTTATATGAAATTGTTACCAGACTGACATCAAAAAAATAGAAAACCTGAATTGTCTGATATTATGAAAGAAATTAAAACTATTTTTATAAACCTTCCCACAAAGAAAACTCTACTTTCCAGATAGTTTTGCCAGTGAATTATCTCAGAATTTAAAGAATAAATAACATTAATCTAAAACAAATACTTCCAGACAGTAGAAGAAAGGGACAAGAGAAACTTTTCTATTATTTAATAGCCCAGCAGAACCTTACAAGGACATTACAAGAAAGAAAAATAGCAGACACATAGATGCAAAAATCATAAACAACCTTAGCATGACCAAATGGAATTTTTTCAGGAATGCAAGGATGGTTTATGATTCAAAAATCAATCCATGAATTCACCACATTTACAGAAAAAAAGAGAAAATCACATAATAAATGTAGTAGTTTCAAAAAGCATTTGATAAAATTCAACACCCATTGATAATGAAAGTACTTAGCAAACCAAGGAGACTTTTAAAATCTGATAGTGTACTTACAGAAGTCCTACAACAAACATTTTCCTTACTTGTGACTTTTGGAACAAGGCAAGGATGCCTACTATCACCATTTTTGTTCTAATTATACTGGAGGTCCCAGTCAATGCACAAGACAAGAAACAGAAATAAAAGGCATAAGGATAGGAAAGGGAAAATATATAATTTTTGTTATTCATTATTAGAATTAATAAATGCATATATCAAGCCCGTTGGATACAAGGTCCAATATCCAAAAAGCAATTAACTTCTATATGCAAACATAAAACAAATAGAAAATGAAACTTTTAAAAAGACATCATTTACAATAGCATTTAAAACATTAGCTTATCAGGTATGTGAAAAGGAATTTAGAGAATAGACCTCAAGAAATTACTGTTTTAAGAGTAATAATCTGATGGGACAAGTGCTAAAAAAATAGATAAAAAATCCATGTAAATATAACTAAATTGATAGTAATTTTCTAAAACCAATCCTCATATCTTTCTTCCTCTTTCTCTCTTTTGTTAGCCCCTACATTTCTTAAAAGCAGGATATCACAGCTATTTGAATATTCACCAGTGATTCCCTGATAACATCAGAAAATAAAAATGGACTTTAGGGAAATTTCCATTGAAACCACTGGTTTTAAATTGGTTTTATGTTTTAGAGGGAGAGTACCAAAAGGAAATAAATTAACACATGATGGTCAAAGGTCTTTCTGGCTCTCTTAAAATCATGCAATCAGATAGCTTCCTCATGCATAACATCTTATATCACATGAAAATATACAAGGTGTCTAAAGAAGCAGTTTTGAATAGAGGATTTCTGAATACCATCTCAGGCAAGGTCTAGAGAACTCAGTATTATGTGATTTTATGATAAATTCTCTAGACAGTATGGCCGAATACAAGTCTTCCTTTGTACTTTTCTGTACAGTTCCTCACTCAGAACAGATCTAGCTGTCTATGGGAAGGTTCTGCAGGACAAAGAGCTAAGATTTGGCCACTTACACACAGACCAAAAATGAATTACCCAGGGTATGCTAGCAGAGGGACTTGAACTTAAGGACAGGGGAAAATCTGCACAGGTTGCCAATGGTTTGTCAGAGTTGTGAGAAAAGAAATGGGAAATTTAAAAAAAAAATTCTTATTGGCATAATTTACATTGGACAACATGAGCACATTCCAGTCAACCTACTTCACAGACATGATCTCATTGGTCTCCCCAACATCCTTACAAGGAAATGAGGGGGACAAGTGTGACTCCACCCTTCAGGCCAAAAGCCCCATTGCTCACTCCCACTTGTGGGTAGGAGTGGGTGGAACACCTTTATACAGGGGAACAAATTATCACCTTCCTGGCTTCCCCGCAACATGTGGGTGAATAAGTTTGCCTTTCTCTCCTTGAGGCCATACAATTCCCAAAACAATTTGTCTGAAATGTTGGGGACTGAGTCACTGGCCAGTGATATTCTCAAACAACTGCTGGGTTATTTCTCAACCATTGTTTTGTCATTAAGACTTGGACTCGATATATCATGTAACATAAGTGCCTGTGATGAAATTTTTCTCATTGGCCTAGAGGAGACTTTTAAGAAAGGGAAGAAAATGGTAAACATGGAAGAGGAGTCATTTTACACTTTTGCAATAAAAGGATATGTTACCAGCACTATGCTCATCTAGAATATAAGATGTGAGAACAGGTAAAGTCAGAACATTGAGTATCCAGAAGTTCTCTCATATAGTAAACTAGATATCCAATATTCTGGGTGTTTTTTGTTGTTGTTTTTGCAACTAGATTGCCTCTCAAGACTATTTTCAGTCCTCCCTTTGTGTGCTTAAAAATAATGTGGCATGGGCTTCCCTGGTGGTGCAGTGGCTAAGAATGTGCCTGCCAATGCAGGGGACATGGGTTTGAGCCCTGGTCCGGGAAGATCCCACATGCCGTGGAGCAAATAAGTCCATGTGCCACAACTAATGAGCCTGCGCTCTACAGCCCGCGAGCCACAACTACGGAAGCCTGTGTGCTGCAACTACTGAAGCCTGTGAGCCTAGAGCCCGTGCTCCGCAACAAGAGAAGCCACCGCAATGAGAAGCCCGCACACCACAACAAAGAGTAGCCCCCGCTCGCCGCAACTAGTGAAAGACTGCGTGCAGCTACAAAGACTCAACGCAGCCAATAAATAAATAAATAAGTAAATAAAATAAATCTATATATAAAAAAAAGTGGCAGAACTGTTCAAATTCTCCATCAAAACAGTTACTAGTAATTATAATTTTGATGAGAGCTCATTGGGAAAGAGAACATTTTAATAACAAAAATCCACTGGAGAGTGTTTTTCACATTAGGAAACATAGGATAATTTATTCAAAAACCAGCTTCTTAGGACTCACTTGTGTGTCCTATACTTAAAGATATGTTTAGATTTTTCTTTCTCCCACTACAAATAAAGTGTTCCAAATACTGAGGGATGAAAAGCACAGGAAATCATTCTCCATATAAATGTTGACACACAAACTCACTCTAACCACATATGGATATCTCTTACGGATATAGAACTCAGCAGCTTCTAGCAGTCATCTGAGATGAGCACCATATGTGACATAATAATGCATTATTTCACTAAAGCTTTCAGAGCTTAAGAAAATAGCCTGAGGAATAAGACTGCTCCTTTCTGAGCCAAGGTTGCAATCTTCTAAGTCTAAAACGTGCTTAAAGACAGACATTAGGTAATTGTAAAAGCCAAGGGAGATCAGTTTAAGAATATGGAATAATATTACTACCAACTGCCCTTTTCTGTGTTCAATCCAGATAGAAGCTGGACACATAGGAAGTGACATTTGTATAATAACAAAGAAAAGGAGAATGAGAGAGAAACCTTCCCACCTATATTTTTTGTAGGATTTTATTACTATCTGCTCTTTATAACCCCAGAAAATGGGAAAATTATATTTGTTCAAAACATTACGGAAAGTCTTCCTCTGTCTTTCTATGACATAGTTTCAGGTCATTATTAGGCAATTTCATTTCATATATCAATAGTAGCCTATTTGTTTATTGAAATCAACATAAAAAGCAGCTCTTGATATCAAATAAAGAGTCTTGAAGTCAGAATACTTCACTCCCACTAACTTGGTGTATGGTCATGAGACATGAGATAAATTATCTCAACAGGTCTTTCCAGAATTATTCTATTCTTTTTGCAAATTGGTTTATATTTGTAGAAAAGGTTCAATCTGTTTCTGGCATGGCAATGGCCAAGTCAGAATCTCTATTTGACACAGTCAGAAAAATAGGCCAACACATTACACATTTACAAGATGAATTACTGTGGATAAAATATACATAAACATAGATTGGGGTGTATTTTTAATATCCAGGGAAATTTTCATCCCTGAGTTATTTCATTAGCAACTGTTTCATCACATATCCCTGGCTGAGAGTTTCCAGTAACTCTAGGTCAGCAATTGTAGACTCCATTTTCAAAGAAAAAATCTCTTATATTTTCCATCTGCAAAATTTTTACACCAATGGCCTTGTTCCTTAAGGGTCCAAAGAAGACTGAAATATTAGACGGAGGAAAAAAAAAAAAAGATTTATGTAGAAAGACTTTCTGACTGGGGGGTGTATTTAGTCTAGAAACAAAAACTCTAAAGTGTGGCTGGCTTAATAAAAGTTATCAAGAATATGAAAGACCAGCTGCTCTGAATTTCCTCAGAGACTAGAACCCGAGGAAATGGCTTTCAATTACAGCAGAAAGTGGTGCTTTGGGTTAGACGCAAAGAAGAATTTCCTGGATAGGTCTCTGAAACAAGTCACTAAGGGAGACTGTCACTGCCTCTCAAGGATATTTTGACACTTGAGACAGATATTAACCCATGTGTATGAAGGGCTTCTATATTCAGGCTCCACATTAAGCATGTATGTTGGTTATCTCCTTTCATCAGTACGGCAGCTCTATGAGAGAAACGTTATTGTTGTTCTCATTTCATGGATGGGAAGACTACCGTTTGTTAAGTAGCTAGCAAGCAGAGGAGCTGGGATTTGAACCCAGAGAGTTGGACTCCAGAGCCAGCTCTTTTCACCATTAGGATTGATGCAATGGCTATGCAACAAGAAAGGGAAGCTATTGGATTTGATCTTCAAGTGTAGGAAGACCCTTAATACAAAGAAATATAATCTGATATTCTCCATCTCCATCCACTCTGAAATCACTGGAAAAGGTTTAAGTGGCTTAGAGTTGTGTAAAGGCCACAGAACATATAAGAACTTACCAGCTTTGTGATTTAAGGCATGTCACTTAACCTCTCTGATGCTGTTTCCTCTTTCACTTATTTAACACTATTCATTGAGCACCTGTTACACCAGAAATTCAATGGTGAATAAAATCTTGAAAATGAGAAAAATACTAACTACCTCCCGCTGGCCGTGGTTACCACTCAGTCAGCACCAGTTCCCCTCCCACTCTCCCTTCTACCAGGGACTCAGCCTACAGAGGAAGAACTTTCTGACGTTAAGTTTTGTGAAATATGCTTCTAAGTGCAGAAAGAAAGAAAAGAGAATTGTTATCTTCTGAATGAAGGATGAGTTTTGCAGAAAAAGTCCAGAGAGAAAAAGCATCAGCTTTTTAAATTATTTGTTTTCTCCTTTGTACTTTCATAGAATTTTTCATACCTCTATTATAGTGCTTATCATATTTTAATTATTCTTTCACATGTCTTTCTCCCCAGTGAGACTCTGGATTCTAGAAGACAAAGTTTATCCTTTGCTCCTTTCCATATTTACCAAAATCATACCAAGCCCTGAGCCTAGCATATTGTAGGCACTCATAAAATATTTGTTAAATAAATAAATATTTCTGGTTGGAAAAAGGAGGATAAAATCATAGGAGAGAAAATATAAATTTAACCTTACTTCATATACTAAGATTGATAGACCATTCATTGAAAATGGAAATTCTTTTTTGCTTTATTTAGATGTGGGAAGAGCTATAACTAGGCACAATACATAAGCGTCTTTGATGATTGTTTAAAACCTCCAGAACTCCCTTCTCAGCAGCTCTTAAAGGATAGGACAAATTCTGGTTTGTGAAAGGGAGTGTGGGTGGTCCTGCTGGGAAGCAGGTGGATAGGACCACATGATTTCTTCCAGCCTGAGCTTCAGTGATTCAGTGATTCCAAACGAACCCTTAGGAATCCTTCCAATCATATGATTCCAGTTACCCTGACTGTGCCTCAAATAAACTCATATAAAAAGAAGAGTCCCAGGGCTTCCCTGGTGGCACAGTTGTTGAGAATCTGCCTGCTAATGCAGGGGACACGGGTTCGAGCCCTGGTCTGGGAAGATCCCACATGACGCGGAGCAACTGGGCCCGTGAGCCACAACTACTGAGCCTGCGCGTCTGGAGCCTGTGCTCCGCAATAAGAGAAGCCGCGATAGTGAGAGGTCCGCACACCGCGATGAAGAGTGGCCCCCGCTTGCCACAACTAGAGAAAGCCCTCGCACAGAAACGAAGACCCAACACAGCATAAATAAATAAAAATAAATTAATATACTCCTACCCCCAACATCTTCTAAAAAAAAAAAACAAGAGTCCAGCTATTTAACCCAATATTGTCATGTTGCAAACATTCTGATTTTACATCAGTGGCTTCTCTCAGCCAAGCTAAAGTGCTGTGAATGTCGACTAGGAGAGTCCGTGACTTTGCCTCTATATGATCAGAAGAGTAGGCTGAAAAGTCAAACATTTCATAAAACCAGGTTTGGGGGCCAAGACCTGAAATGAGCTAAATTATTTAAGTGGATTCACTAAGTAACCTCTTCAGAACAGTCAGACCGGTTCAGGTTCTGGGACCCTACTACGATGTCATCAGGTCTGAAATCTCAGAGTGTCCTGCATTCACTCAGGCTTTCAGTATCAGGTGATGTAAGCCAAACATGCCATGGGGACCACACTTAGAGTATGAGTTTACAAGAAGTGCTGTCTTCTCAAGTTTAATCACTGTGCATTGAGCACCTTCTGGGTGAATAAGATTGCACTAGACATTTTATATACACTATCTGTAATCCTAAAAACAATCCTGGAAGGCAAAGGTCATTATTCCCATTTTATATCTGTAGAAATAGGGCTTCAGAGAGGTTATACAAACTGCCCAGTACTGTCCAGCTACTAAGTTAGAGTCAGGATTCAGATTCAAATGCCTCTCTCTGCTTGCCTTCCTAAAGGAGTGGGGTGGCACACTGTTGATCATTTATAAGCATCTGAGCCCAAAAGCTGTGAAAAGATAGACCAGTCGACTTAAAGCATTATTGAATGGGGAGTTGTTTGTTTGGTTTTTTTTTTTTGTTAATGAGAGTTTGTCATTTGGTTTAAACCAGTTGTACATCTTTTTCCTACTGAAATGGAGAGCTTTCAGATCTCATCAACCCATTTCCCTCTGCTATCTGTGAATTGTCAGTATTATTTTAATGATAGAATCATTTCCTAAGGTAGAGTAGGGTATTTTCTTTATAACATCTGAACTTGGCACCTTGTAGAATAAGCTTCTGCACAGGAATTGTGCTTCCAATACCTAATTGCAAAAAGTTGCCAAAATTTAAAAAGGTTCTGGGAAGGGGAGACAGTGTAAGAATTCAAGTGGACCTCAAGGTCTCACTCTTAAAAGAAATGGAAATATTTTTGGACTGTATTGTCATCCTATTTGTTGGTGTAGCTACAAAAGGAAGGGAAGACCAAAAGGCAATAATTTGTTTTTCCAGTTTCCCCAGTAATACCTACAGTTGAATTATGCTATTCATAAAGAAAATATTTCTGAGTATTTTGCAAATTTTACCATCTTTGAAAAAACGTTAATATACTAGTTTAATGTCTCACTCTAAGCAGTAAATACATTTATTCTTAATGTAATAAAAACTCTAAGGAAAAAATGATGTCAGTCAACTACACTGAAAGCTCAATCAGTAAGAAAACAAAAGCAAATAATACAAAATACAGCATAAAAGGCTGACGGAAAGGGATGCACCTTAACACCGTCTTAATATCATCAAAAGTGGTAAGAAGAAAGAATAAGAATTTTTTATACCCATGGTGTGTCCAAAATATAAATATCTTTCAAATGCCACACATTTCAATCTTTCATTTTGAATTGTATTTTATATGCATAACCATGAAATAATACTTAGTCATATTCTACTGAATAAGAAATTAGTACAGTATTTCCATCTTTGCTAATTTTTCTTTCTCGCTTCCTCATGAACTTAAAAATCTGCAAAATAAAACTGTATCAGTATGAAGAAATGAGACCAACCCTTCCCTGTACCGTCTATACCATACCCTATGTCACTATACATTTTTCTCCCCTTTTCTCTATGTTGTAGAATTTTCAAGTCTTAAAAAATTCTCCGGTCTTGTTTTTCCATCTATAATTCTTCTGATGGCTTTCCACATAGAGTAAAAAATTTTATTTTCAATCCAAACGTGTAGAATTTATCTCTGGATACTAAAAGCCTATGGCCAGGTCATGTTGATTTTGCTTATTTAAGTCTGTAATATGGTAATAAATAAGTTCAAAATAAGAGTGCTAATTCATCCATCAAGGCAATTTTCTGTGATTAAAAAAAATATGGATAGGGCTTCCCTGGTGACGCAGTGGTTGAGAGTCC
>NW_020174703.1:4962503-4983301 GCF_003031525.2 Neophocaena asiaeorientalis asiaeorientalis
AAAAAAAAAAAATATATATATATATATATATGGATATAATAGTCAGGCTACCTTACCCACGTGAGGTACTTAGCCGGGGACATGGCAACCTTTTCAACCATACAAGCATTTATTTTGTATATAAATTTATGTATTTAATTTATTTATTTTTGGCTGCATTGGGTCTTCGTTGCTGCACGTGGGCTTTCTCTAGTTGTGGCGAACGTGGGCTACTCTTCGTTGCAGTGCATGTGCTTCTCATTGCAGTGGCTTCTCTTGTTGCGAAGCACAGGCCTTAGACTTCAGTAGTTGTGGTGTGTGGGCTCAGTAGTTGTGGCTCATGGGCTCTAGAGCGCAGGCTCAGTAGTTGTGGCACACAGGCTTAGTTGCTCCTCAGCATGTGGGATCTTCCTGGACCAGGGCTCGAACCTGTGTCCCCTGCATTGGCAGGCGGATTCTTAACCACTGCACCACCAGGGAAGTCCCAAACATTTTTATTTTTGTCTTTTTGTTTTCAATGTTACAGAAAATAATTTTGCCTCTAATAAATATTTTAATATGATTGCTATTCTTTATCAAACCCTGGAACAGAAATCTCCCAAAGGTGGTTACTTTTGAAAATTTCACAACCATGTAGCCCTAAATGGAGCCTAAAATTTCCCAAACAAAGAAAAATAAATTCAAACAATAGTTTAAATGCATCCTCAAAATAATAGTAGAATCAAGGGTTACGTTTTTGACCAAAGACCTGCACTCAACTTTTAATAGAATTTACCACAATATTATGTAATATTAGTGGTACACCTTATTCAATTTAGTACTAACCTTTCTACAATATGTGAAAATTAAGAAAAGAGAACAATGAAGTAGTTAATCATTTATTTCACTTCATGTTAGTTTATTCAATAGATTTCAGATGGACCTAGAGATGATAATATCAAGTGAAGTAAGACAGAGAAAGACAAATATCATATGATATCACTTATGTGTGGAATCTAAAAAAATGATACAAATGAACTTATTTACAAAACAGAAATAGACTCACAGACTTCGCAAACAAACTTATGGTTACCAAAAAGGAAAGGGGGCAAGAGGGATAAGTTCAGAGTTTGGGCTTAACGGGTACATACTACTATACATAAAACAGATAACCAACAAGTACCTACTGTATAGCACAGGGAATTATATTCAATATCTTCTAATAACCTATAAAAGAAAAGAATCTGAAGAATATATATATATCTGAATCACTTTGCTATACACCTAAAACTAGCACAACTTTGTAAATCAACTATACTTCAATTAAAAAAAAAGTAGATTTCAGAGAGTGTAAATCCATATAAGTGTCCATGAAGCAAGAGCCAGGGGACCCTGGGGAGAGGGCTATAATACAGCCAGGAGCCAGAGAAATACCTTCCCTCCCCCAACTAATAAGAATAGTGAAGTTTCAAGAGGAGGTCTCCCAAGGCCCAGAGGCAGAAAAAGTCTTAAAAGCAGGAGAACGTTGGGTACCAGCTGACTGGGCCACATATAGGGCACTCCTGCTATATAAGTGCTCAGCATGTTCACCACAGTGACCTCGGCCAAGCTCTATAACTGCCCATCTCTGAAAGTCCAGATGCCGTGGAGCCACCTAGCAGCAGGTGGACCAGTGGTTGCCAAGTCAGAGAAAGAAAATTTGAGTCCCACCTGCCTCTACTGCCTTTTTGACATTAAACAAATCACCAAAACTCCTTCAGTTCCCATTTCCTATTCTGCAAAACGTTGATAATAACAATGACTGTGCTAAGGACTGTAAGACAGCAGAGGTAAAAAGCACTTGGTGGCCTATTAGGCACTCTGCAAATGTTAGTTATCCTTATCTGTTCATGTGTCTCTGTGTGCATGTGTATATTATTAAATAATTCTAAAATTTTCACATTTCACAGATGGAGAGGGTAGATGAGGGAACTGCACTCAGCGTGATGAGGTTGGATGTGGGGAGCTGTGCCTGAGCAGGAGGTTGCAGCTGTGCACACAGGCGCACCAATGAATACGCACACTAGGTATTGACAGTTACGGGACTCCACGTTGCACCCTGGATGATGCCACCTGATTGCTTACAAACATACTGGATATGGGCCAGAAAAAAACCCAATACCATTCTTATTCAGGGTTCAAACTGTAAAGCAATATTTTAGATAGGCTTCAGTGAGAAACATAATCTTATAACAACTAATTTAATATGGTTGTTGTAAAAATTAATAAAACCATTCGCATGAGAGCATAACAAATGTTTGTAATTTTGGAGAGTTCATGAATAATTGTACAGCCACCATCATGATAGTTCCTCACACTCTGCATCTTCCAAGCCACTCGATGAATTATTTTACCCATAAATTGCCTGTGAAAGAAGGCAGCATAGAGAAACTCGGCTTATTTAAGATTTTATCAACCAGCTGTTACACCACCAGCACTTCTTCACCAGTATGATCATCCACCCTCACGCAAATCCCCAGAGGGCCTCCCACACTCTTAGAGAAAACAAGTTCCAAATAGCTATAGGTTGAACTATATTTTGTATTCTAATACAGTAAAAATCTGAAATCTGTTTACACTATATGTGGAAATACATATCCGTTCTCAAAGCACACGAAATGATAGTGTATTAGTTTCCTATTGCTGCTGTAACAAATCACCACAAATTTAGTGGCATAAAAAAACACAAGTTTAATATCTTACAGTTCTGGCAGTCAGAAGTCCAAAAACGTCTTACAGGGCTAAAATCAAGGCGTCAGCAAGATTACATTACTTCTAAAATTAGAGGGGAAAATCCATATCCTTGCCTTTTTTAGCTTCCAGGGGCAGCCTGCATTCCTTGGCTCATGGCCCCTCCTTCAATTTTCAATCATATCACTCCAACCTCTGCTTTTATCATTATATCTCCTATCTGATGCTGACTCTCCTGCCTCCCTTTTTATAGATAAAAACGCTTGCGATTAGATCGGGCCCACTCAGCCAATCCAAGATAATCTCCCCATCTCAAGATCCTTAACTTAATCACACCTGGAAAATTCTTTTCGTTATGTAAAATAATATATTCACAGGTTCTAGAGATTAAGACTTAGACATTTTGGGGGGGTCTAGTATTCAGCATACCACAGATAGTTCACTGTTTTATCAATACTTTTTCTCTGGGAAAAAAAATGCATTGGGCACGTTAAAAAAAAACACAGAACGCATTTAAATATGCCCACTGAGCCTTTGTGATTGAGTTTTGCAGTCATTATGTCCAATTCCTCCTGCCTACATCATTCTAACACAAGGTTCCTCACCCTCAGCCCTTCTAATATTTTGGGCCAGATATTTCATTGTTGTGGGGAGCTGTCCTGAGCATTGTGGGAATTTTAGAAACATCCATGGCCTCTACCCACTAGATGCCAGTAGCACTGCCCCCATAGTTGTGACAACAAAGAGTGTGTCCACACATAGCCAAATGTCCCCTGGGTGGAAAAAAATTACCCTCAGTGGAGAACCACTCATCTAACAGAAAGCAGCCAAATTATGGTAGTTGCCTCTTTACAGGCAGTAATTCATAGAAGGCAAAAGATTTGGAGGTATAGACTGATGGCTAATTTTAAGGGGGCAAACGTGAGTCATGTATCTCAGCATTGTAGGCTAAATTTACTGCTAAGTGTATTTGTCCAAAAGACACAAAACTCAGAGCTGTCTTATTCAATGGCAGTAACTCATCTACGTGATGAGTCCAATGTGGGTTATGAGGCTTTCAGTGCTTTGGCTATCAGGCTGAGAGTGGTGCCTTAGTACTCAGTGTCTTACAAAAGCTGTGAGCTCTTCAGCAGTGGGACCCATATCTTATTATCTTTCTTTCCACAGAGCATAATCTCAGCCTACAACCTGTAACCTTTCCATTATACTATGATGGTTCTCAAAACACAGGGGTGATGGTGTTTCTGAAGGGATACAGGCCAGGCCCCAGAACTCACTTCTTGGCTAATCCCCCAGGCATTGATTCCCAAGCTTTACTCATTTGTATACCCCTTTCACGATTTCTTTTTATCATTAATTACTCAGTATTTATCTTTAAATCAACTTGTGGTTTTCAAACATAAATACTACTTTAACAATAATATATGTGAAATCATGTTTTATAATGCTATCATGCTGTAATTTTTCTAAAATGCACTAAATTAAATACGTAACTATAGTTTCATGTTTATCCACATGCCATTTAAAAGTATCTCACCATTAGATACACACACAAGACTTTTAGAAACATTGTCCTGGAGGCAACCAACATCAGCAAAAGCCTAACATTTATTTCTAGATCTAAAGAGGTTTTTCCCATCTACTCAAGTTCCTCACAGGTGAGGGACTATCTCCAAAGTACAGCAAACCAAACTGCTCACAGATGCTGAAAGCTCTCACAATCGGAGGGAAAACCTCAGGCTACTATTTACACACTCTTTCCTAAACATCTTCCTTTTCATTTTCCTTTAAAATAGATAATAGTTAAGATATATGCCCTTAAAAAACGGCATTACCAGGTAGTTTGTACTGATATGTTTAATATATGACATCAGCCAGATAAACACAGAAAAAGCAAACTCTGGGTAAAATAATCCAGACCAGGATTTCCCAAAGTGTATTTCACAGAACATTAATTCTATAGGATCTCAGTAGACATTACATGGAAAAAATGTAGGGGGGGAGGTTGGCAGAGATCTATAGTCAAATAATTGGAGGAACTGCTGTTAAACAAAATTAAAATAATTTTTTATTGTAAGACTTCTTAGAAACTTTCATATTCTACTGTGCTTTGTGAAACTTAATAGAAATATACATTAAGCACGCAGTCCTAAATTTATTTAATGACAGATATCCTTTTTTTCCCTAAGAGCATTTCATGGAACTGATGTTCGAAGGAACATATTTTGGGAAAGGCTGTTTACTCTGGATTAGAGAAAATTTTATTTTCCTGAGATGAAGAACAAACTCTAGGATAATGGATATTTTTAAATGCATGCTATCTTATTTTTTTTTAATATCTAGAGGTTCAAGACTGTCTTTTGTGGATTAACTTTGTTAATCCCTGCCTTGCACTTCCAGAGACTCAAAAAACATTACTGGATGCGAATGACAAATAAACATAGAAGACAACGTGGAAATTCTTTTAGGGGCTATAGCATGGTTTATACTGGCTACTTCTTTGCTTTGAGAAGTAAATAACTTCTTTTTATCTTAACTCATGAAACTCCACAGAATGTGGGCCCTGATAATCTAAAACCAATCTTTGCTCAAGCTGGTATCACCTGAAGAGCATTAATGGACAGCTGTCACAGCAAACAGGATATTTTCCTTAGTGGATTCTTACTTCCTCTCCATGCACAGAACATAAACACGCACGGGCCACTCTAAATGGAGACTAAGGCCATGAATTGGAAATTAGTTAATTTGTCAAATTTGATTTTCCTAGCAACGGCTACATATGGTTTGACATGAAATTGTGAAAGTAATGAGATAGTGTAGCCAAAACACTGAACTCAGAGTGACTCCTAAGAAATGTAAAGCCCAAATGTTATCAGAGTTTTAGCTTTGGAAGGGATACAAGAGATGTAGAAAGTGACATCGTCATCAAACCAACAATCATGACACCTGGGATTCTCATATGGGGTGCACTACTCGATTGTTGGGTGAGCTTGGACAAATCATTCTGCCTGTTTATGACCCACCTTCATCTACAGAATGAGAAGGTTGGGAAAAATGATCATCTAGCACCTTGTAGGGATCAGTAGCATCAGTATCACCTGGATCTTGTTAGAAATGTAGAAACTTAGGCCTCACACCAGACCTACTGAGTCAGAATCTGCATTTTAACAAGATTCCTTGATGAACTAATGTTATACACTGGTTTTCTAACTCAGTTCCTAGCACCTCAGACCATGCCCATCCTACCCATCCTCACCACAACCCAAGCACCCTCATGGCAGAATTAACAGTAAGGACTAATTTTTTTTTTTCAGTTCTGGTATTCCAAACTCTCTCTTTCGACAGGGAAGGAAACTGAGGCCCAGGGAGGTAAAGCAGATTTTCTGAAACCACACAGCTAATTAGTAGCAGAACACAGATTTTGTTATTAGTTTTCCCAGTGCAGTTGATTGTACTGTTTCACGAGAATGTTATCAAAATGATGTGATTAAATTGCCAAGTGTTAATGTTATAACAAATGAACAGTGATGCTTTTCTTCTCTCGGAAAAGACTCTTTTTTTAGTTTAAAAATGACTGCTTTTTAATGAAATTATTTTATTTCTGGAAGTTCTTAGAGAGGAATCGAGTTACAGGATGTCTCATTCCTCTCCCAGGCGGTAGGAAGACCTCTAGACATACGCCAGATGCTTACTCTCCCATTTCCTCCCTCTCTCACCACTGACACCCCCACCGGTGTACACACACACACACACACACACATGCACACATCCAATGCTGACAATGTGTAATTCCATTACGAATGACAGCAGAAACCATGAGTCCACGATCCAGGATGCTCACAAGTCCAGTTTTAATTAATAACCCCTTTAGCAACCAGCATTGTGCCTTGTCTAAAACAACTGAAACCTTCTGCCACTTGAAAACGAAATCTATCTCAAGTAACCACAAAGAAATGGATGGATATATATAGGTGGAGAGAATAAATAATATATGGTCGCATTAAACAAATTTCACTAATTCAATATTGAATATAATGGGCATTTTTATGTTCCCCCGTGATGAGTGTCTCTTTTCACCTTGGGACAATCTTTCCTTTCCATTTTGTTCCCACTCCTCTTTTCACTTTTCCCATTGAATGGTGACCTTGAAACAAGGGAGATAGGACTCCAAAGTCAAGAAGGAGAGGAAATCCACCTGAAAGAACAATCGAGCACACTGTATTTGGCTGTAGAAATACTGTCAAAGGGGTTTGCCTCCAGACTACTCTGGGTTTTGCCTCAAATCAAAGCCCCAGGTATTATATTTATTTTTGTTTTTGTTTTTGTTTGCGGTACGCAGGCCTCTCACTGTTGTGGCCTCTCCCGTTGCGGAGCATAGGCTCTGGACGCGCAGGCTCAGCGGCCACGGCTCACGGGCCCAGCCGCTCCGCGGCATGTGGGATCTTCCCGGACCGGGGCCGAACCCGCGTCCCCTGCATCGGCAGGCGGACTCTCAACCACTGCGCCACCAGGGAAGCCCCTATATTTAAAATGGGGAAAATATAACTGCATGGTGCCATGTTTACCCTTTGGAAACGATATTTTCTTTGTCTTCTCCCTCATAGCATTATCATCTGAGAAATGTCAATCCAAATGCATCAAACCAAAAGTTAATTTCAGTATTTCTTTTATGCTTGATAACTCTCAAGTATCTTCCTCACTCTTTAGTTTCTTGCTGTCTGTAAATCTTTGTAAATTGGGGGAATTCTTGTTCTTAGTTTCTTTTTCTTATACAAAATTATAAGATTTTTTTTTGATAGATCAGCAGCATTCAGTGTGACAACATTAGGTGATTTACAAAGTTTAGCCAAATAATACAAATATCTAGCTTGTGGATGCGAAGCAAAGAATAGATCAAAATGCATACTCCCTCTTTTCAAGAAATTTTTGACTGTTGGCAGAAGTAAAAACTGTTGTGGATCTTTATAAAAGACAGGTGTTAGGGGATATAATTAACAAGCTCCCCAACCAAATTCTATATTTTCTTCTTTTAGTAATAATTGTTAAGGGCACACATCATGAACCACAATCCATCCAAAATAATAAACAAATTTTCACACCAAGATTCTGTAGCAGTCTTTTCAATATAAATATGAGAGCCACATAAGTAACTATAAATTTTCTGGCAGCCATATTTAAGAATTAAATAGGTAAAATTAATTTTAGTCATATACTTTATTTAACCCAATGTGTTTAAAATATTAGCATTTCAACATATAACCAAAGTAAAACTTTACTAAAGAGATATTTTACATTAATTGTAGTAGTCTCCATGTTAATCTAAAAAGATTAGGAGAAGAAAATAGTTAGGATGGTTTGTAAGCAAAAGCGTTGAAAAATTATTGAAAAAGTATTCTCAATAATGAACTAGCATAAGCCCTAAGATAATTTAATTATAATAGCCTCCTACTTTTTGTATCAATAAATCGCAAAAGAAAACTGAAGGTTTCTCTCATCACTACTTATTTTATGAGTGAGATTTGCAGTTAGTATTCAAGTTTCTCCATAAAATAATTAAAAATAAAGATAATTTAAAATCATAAGACCAGCTGGCTGTTCCCTCTCTCTCCCCCTCCTCCTATACTTGTATTTGCTTCCATCAAAGCACTACCACAATTTGTAATCATTTCATTTATTTGTTGGTTTCCTTCCTTTTCACACGTGTTCAGCAGAATATAAGCTCTGTTGGAGTAGGAACCACAGATCATGTTATGTTCACTATTATATACAGAGTACCTGTCCTCCTGCCTAGCAATGAGAATCACTCAATATTTGTTAAAAGAATTAAAAAACAAACTAAGGAACATCAGCTAGGTCAGTATAAAAGTAAGGGTCTTTTTTCATTCATAACACACACTAGAATTCTAAATATGGTTTATCCTAACATCTGAATTGAACAAAGCAGAGAGAGTAAACATATCAAAAGTTTCAACTTCTGCAGCACATTCCTGGGCATTTAAGAATAACTTCTTCCTCCAAATGTCAAGACTAACAAGATTTAAAGCTTGTCTGAGTCCCACCCCAAGGTTAGGAAGGATCTGTGCTAGGTAGGGGCACCTACCACAAGAAGCCTGGACCAAGGAGAAAGATTCTGAGAGTTGGGGTATTTTCACCCAGAGTAGCCAACAGCAGCTCAGTCAGGGAGGACCTCTGAAACAGGATCAAAGAGGGAAACTAAACGTGGAATCCACAGCAAGGCTGAGTGAACATCCAAAAATCCTTCTGAGGGAACAAACAGGGGACACAGTACCCTGAAGGGCTGGAGGCCTGTTTGCACACGGCCAGCAACTCACAGACTAGACCTGGAGGGCCCCCCTGCACAGACCCTGAGCAGCCTTTTGTCCGGCCCAGGGTCACGTGGTTACCCCACCATCATAACAGAAACTAAAACTAGCCATGCTCACACCAGATTATGACTACTAGACCTTAAGGTGGTAACCAAGGTAGAAATAGGGGTATTTATTTTGGAATTCATGTGACAGATTTACGCATAACTCCTTCAGATCTATGTGTCATATTTTCACCATCCTCCTCTCAATCCCACTTTTTTAAAAGTTTTTTTCGTTTAAAAAACGTACTGTGTAGTAATTTAATGTTTGCTGTACTCTCTGCCTGAAATAGACAAAAATTTAAAACCACACACAAAAAACCTGAGTGCCTCTTTGAGGTATGAAATGCTTCCTGTTAACTACAGGAGATGTTAAAGGAGTAGCTGCGAAGAAGAAACCTTTGGGATAATTAGATCTGATAATAAACTTTATAGGTTTATGACTCAATTAAATTAGCCAGATTAGGAAGTTAAAAGGAAAACAAGCAAATTGTTTTAAATGCTGGCATTCCCTAAAGAGATGGGGAAACTGAGATGAAAGCATGTTTTAGGGAGTTAACTGAAAAGGCTTTGGCACAAGAGAGGTGGTTTGAGAACCTTTCAGCACCTAGGAGTGACTCTAGCTTGAAAAATACACAAGTCTAACAATGAGGGTTATAAATTCTCACTGACAACAGAGAGTCAAAGGAGATTGGAGATACTCAAGAGTCATTGCAGCTGCTTATACTTGGGAGGCCAATTTCTTTGGGAGGATTTGTGGATACACATCTATGCAATTTGTTCTTTACTTCCTAACACATAACCCTCTTTAGACCCAACTGTATGTCCCCCCCGATACTGATAGCACTACTGCTACCTGGCCAGCTCAGAATACAAACATTCATTTAAGGGAAACACCAGAATTGATGACAGAAGAGGATCTACAGTAAGCATTCAACAGACTGGGCATCTGGACCACATTTTGCTTACTTGGAAGTCCCATGTCTACAGACATGTGGGTTGTCTTCCACTTAGAAAGTTCTAGTAGCTTCCCATGTAGAGGCTTCCTCACCTCCCCATAACTTCATGATTTTGCATCCAGTTCCGAAGTACAGAAGGAACTCATTTATAAGAAGAAAGACAAAATAAGAGGAATATTCAGATAATAGTATGTTTCTTTTCCTCTGTGAGGACCAATGGACAAGCTCACTGGAGAGCATCTAAAACCATAGCCAGGCCCTCGCTGAGGGAACTGGGAAACAGCACTCATTTTTAGTTTAGTCTGTTAAGCAAAATATCAGCCTTGAATTCATTTGGTTTCAATTTACCGTTCACAAAACACATATATAGTGAAAGATCTTGTGCTTGTGTTTTCCTTGCTGCTTGCAAATTTCACCCCATTTAAAATGTAAAAGGAGAAAAATAATGGTGCTAACCAGAGCCAAGCATAATATGGGTGGACACAGTACAAACTTTCCCTTAGAAAGTTTTACCCGTAGACTTCATGGGTGAGATTTCTTCTTAACAGAAAAAGAGAAGCATATCCTCTGGCAGTAGAGTATTTCGCTGTCAGTAGGATACAACACATATCCCAAAGGATCTTCATTCTCCTTAATTTTTGGGAACCCCACCTGCTCTAGTACAGAAAAGGAAATTGGACGCATTGAGGAAGCAGAAGTGATACACATTATCCTCTCAATTTTGTCCTCTTTAAATAGAAGTTTGATGATTATTCTTGAACTGCCAGATCCTTTTCACAGTCCACATCTGAATCCCACACACCGTTAACCAATAACATTCACAAAAACTTATGCCCACCCTAACTTCCTTCCCTTAAAAAAAATCTCAGCTATCAACTTCCACTTAATCATAGAACTCTAGAAATCATTAATTTCAGATCTGAAAGACTGTGAGAAATCATATCCCATGCATGCGCGACTGAGGTCCTTCACAGTGAAATATTAATATTTCTTAATTAGAGACAGGGCCAGGACTTCTAACTCTCAATCCCATGCTCTTTTCATTATACCAGTTTTACATGAAAGAATGAAAGCACTAATTGGAAAGCACTTTGGTATTACTGGGGTCCATTATTGTCCTCTGCCCTCTCATACTTTTGTTGTTCAGAAGGAGTGCCTGTAAGTAAATGATGAGGTGATCTAAGCCACTAACTATGCATGGAAGTCTTCCCCACAGTGTCATTTCAAGTGTGATGGAAAGACCTTCTCTGTCTGCCTCCCAGCCCTACCATACACCAACGCTTCCACCATGAGGGATTCTGAGCGTCATGTGAGGCACCACTCTATTCCCAGTGTCCTAGCTTAAAATTCAAACATTCTAAAAGGGACGATACTTTTTTTGTTGGTGAGTCTAGCTAAAGGTTTGTCAATCATGTTTATCTTTTTAGAAAAACCAGCTCTTAGTTTCACTGATCTTTGCTATTATCTTTTTAGTCTCTATTTCATTTATTTCTGCTCTAATGTTTGTTATCTCCTTCCACATACTAACTTTGAGCTTCATTTGTTTTTCTTTTTCTAGTTCCTTGCAGCATAAAGTTAGGTCATCTGTTTAATACTATTTTTGTTTCTTGAAATAGGCATTTATTGCTATGAATGTCCCTCTTAGAACTACTTTTTCTGCATCCCATAACTTTTTGTATGTTACATTTCCATTTTTGTTTGTCTCTTAGCAAAACTTAGCAAGCTGTCATCTTTTTTCATTAGTAACATCAAAGATTACTGATCGAAGATCACCATAAGTATTATAAAAATGAAAACATTTGAAATATCACAAGAATCACCAAAATCTGACACACAGACATGAAGTGAATGGTGCCAATAGACTTGCTCAATGCAGGGCCACAAACCTTTGATTTGTAAAAAAAAAATGCAGTATCTGAGAAGCAAATAAAGTGAGGCACAATAAAACAAGGTATGTCTGTATTACAGTCACAGTCATTTTTTACTATAATTATATTAGCTTTTATAAGTAACCAATTCAGTGCCTTTACTATATATTTACTTTCCCAGTGAGAGTTATTCTTTCATATGTGTTCTTGTTACTAACTGGCACCGTCTGTTTTAGGCTTGAAGAAGTCCCTTTAATAGTTTTTGTAAGGACAGTTTAGTGGTGATGAACTCCTTTAGCTTATGCTTATCTGGAAAACTCTTTATCTCTCCTTCAATTCTGAAGGATAACCTTTCCACATAGAGTATTCTTGATTTTAAGGGATTTTTTTTAAAAGCACTTTGAATATATCATGCAGTTAGCTTCTGGCCTGCAAATTTTGTGCTGATAAATCTGTTGATAGTCTTATGAGGGTTCCCTTGTACATAAAAATTGTTTTTCTCTTGCTGCATTTAATATTTTCTCCTTGTCTTTAACTTTTAACATTATAATTACAATGTTTCTTGTTGTGGGTCTCTTTGTGTTCATTTTATTTAGCACTTTCTGGGCTTCCTGGATCTGGATGTCTGTTTCCTTCTCCAAGTTAGGGAATAAAATTACTCAAGGAAGGAAAATTTCAGCCATTAATTTTTCAAATAAGATTTCTGCCCCTTTCTCTCTCTCTTCTCTTTCTAGGGACCCTGTAATGCAAATGTTAGCTCATTTGATGTTGTCCCATGAGTCCCTTAAGCTATCTTCACCTTTTTTCATTCTTTTTCTTTTTGTTGTTCTGGGTGAGTTCCACTGCCTTGTGTTCAAATTGACTGATCCTTTCTTCTGCTTCATCTAGTCTTCTGTTGAACCCCTCTAGTGTATTTTCAATTCAGTTATTGTATTCTTCAGCTCCGTGACTTCTATTTGGTACTTTCTTATATTTTCCATCTCTCTCTTGAAGTTCTCACCATGTTCATCCATTCTTTTCCCCAGTTTGGTGAGAATATTTATGACTGTTACTTTTAACTCCTTATCAGGTAAAGTACTTACCTCCATTTCATTAAGTTTTTTTCTGAGGTTTTATCTTGTTCTTTCATCTGGAACATACTCCTCTGTTTGACTCTCTGTGTTGGTTTCTACATAGTAGATAAAACAACCACCTTTCCCAGTTTTGAAAGAGTAGCCTCGTGTTGAAAATGAGTTTTTTTATTCAGCCCTGCCCCAGCTTCTTGTCATCTCTCAAACATCTGTGCTTCTCAAGCAGCCTAATATATATATATTTTTTTCTTAACATCTTTATTGGAGTATAATTGTATAACAAAGTGAATCAGCTATACATATACATATATCCCCATATCTCTTTCCTCTTGCGTCTCCCTCCCACCCTCCCTATCCCACCTCTCTAGGTGGCCACAAAGCACCAAGCTGATCTCCCTATGCTATGCTCAAGCAGCCTAATATATTTTTAATAGCTCCCAGTGGTTGAAGACATGCCAAGACCTTTTGGTGTCCCAAAGGGAAAGAGCTCAACATCTAGATCAAGCTGACGGGAAGTCAGACCTTCAGGCAGCTGCTTTTAAGAATATGCAAATATATGCAGTTCTGAGGGACAACAAGCATAAGTCCTGCTGGCCACCAGAGTCAGGTGACCTGGAGGTGTTCCTTGGGCTGCAGTCGCAAAAATCACACTCCAGATGAGTGTGTAAGCTTCTTTCTGGGAGATACAGGTGAGCTGGAGCATGGTAGAAGGAGAGTGCCAAGATGGCATTCATAGCCTACGTTCCTTGAAAGTAGCTCCATCGGCCACTAAATATGTGCCAAATCTAAACCTTGCCCCTCAGGCTGAAGCCCCAGGATAAGAAAAGTGGTGTCCTTCACAGAAAGACTGAAAGGTGTGCCTTAGTCTGCTGTCTGAGCTGTGCCCCAGGGATCGTAAGCCTGCCAAGAACCATCCCTGTGATTGCCATAGTCCCATGGGACCCCAGAATGCAAGCTCCTCCAGCCACCAGAACCAGGCAATCAACGGGTGTCCCCTGGGTATCAGCTGCAAAAACCAGGCACCAGACACATGTAAATCTCCCCTCCAGGAAACACTGGCCCTCTGGAGCACAGCAGAGAGTGAGAGTGAAGATAGCACCCACCCTCCAAGATCTCTAGAAAGGATTACAGTCAGCCCCTAGATACCTGTTTTATTAGAAGCCTGCCCCTCTGAACACAGTCATGAAGATTAGCTAATAGACCTCCTTCACAGAAAGACTGAGCTCCTAGGTCTGTGGCCTCTTGCTGTGCCCTGTGGGTGGTAGCTATTTAAGAACTACCATAGGTTATAATCCTGTGGGAGCCACCAGAGCCAGGTGATATAAAGGTGTCCCCTGGCAGCAGTCACAAAACTCAGGGTGCCAGACAGGGGTATGAACTCCTTGCTGGGTGACACTGATTATTATAGTCCCATGTGACCAGGAACATAAGCTCCCCTAGCCTCCAGAGCCAAGTGATCAAGAGACATCCCCTGTGCAGCAGCCACAAAAATTGAGGCACCAGACATATGTAAAGGCTCCCTTCTGGGAGATACTGGTGTCTAGAGCGTGGCAAAGGTAGAGTGTGAAGATGGCATCTGCCAGACTCTGTCTACATAGAGTGTTCCAGCAGGCTCATAGAAATGTGAGGTTTTAATATAGTAGATGAGCTTCCTTCACTTTGGGTATGATCAGCTACTTCTGAGCTGGGCCCTGGGACAGGTGAGTCCAAGTACACTCGTCCTTTAAGAGCTGTCTCCCAGATCACTACCATCTTGTGAGTCTTGGGATACAAGCCCTGTTGGTTTTTAAAATTAGATATTTGGGGGGATCGTCTCGCAAGTGCATGTCTTAAAAGCTGAGTGCCTGATGTGGGATCTGAACCCTTTGCTCCTCAGGGAGAAGCTCCAGGTTTTGAGTTTCCTTCCAATTGTGGGCCACTATGCCAGGGGTGGGGGGTTTATGGCAAGATATGTCCCAACCTCTTCTATCTGCTTTGATGTGGTTTTCTTCTCGTTCTCCCAATGTGTAGTTGTCACTCAGCCAGTCTTTAGATTTTTTAAGAGGAAATTGTTCCATTTGCAGCTGTAGACTCAGTGTGTCTGTGGGAGGAGGTGATTTCAGGATCTTCTTATATCACCATCTTGAACCAGAACATGAAGTTGCTTTTTTATAGACATGGTCAAGGAAGGTCCCAGTGTGAAAGTCACATTCAAACAAAGACCTAAAGGAAACAAATGAGTGAGCTATTAAGATTTCTAGGGAAGAGTGTTTCAAGCAAAAGGAACAGTGGGTGCCAATGTCCTAAACAGAGAGTATGATCGGTGTGTTTGAAGAACGGCAAGAAAGCCAGTGGGACTAGAGTTTAGTAAGCAAGAGGAAGAATGGTAGAAGCTGAAACCACAGAGCTCCATGCAGACCCTTGTAAACCATCATCAGGACCTTGGCTTTCACCCTAATGGAGATTGGGATTCTATGGAAGTGTAGAGTAGAAAAGTGATAGGATCTGACTCATGTTTTTTTTGTTGTTGTTTTTAAAATTTATTTATTTAATTTATTTATTCTTCGTTCTGTTTGGTCTTTGTTGCTGCACGTGGGCCCTCTCTAGCTGTGGTGAGCGGGGGACACTCTTAGTTGCGGTGTGCGGTCTTCTCATTGCAGTAGCCCCTCTTGTTGCGGAGAACAGGCTCTAGGGTGTGCAGGCTTCAGCCGTTGTGGCTCACAGTCTCCAGAGTACAAGCTCAGCAGTTGTGGCGCACGGGCTTAGTTGCTCCGTGGCATGTGAGATCTTCCCAGACCAGGGCTCGAACCTGTGTCCCCTGCATTGGCAGGCAGATTCCCAACCACTGCGCCACCAGGGAAGCCCCTGACCCATGTTTTTAAAAAATCATTCTGGCTGCTCTGTTTAGATTAGACTTTAAAGAGGCAAAAACAGATGCTTGTATTAATTCAGTTATGCATCACGAGTTATGAGATTTGTACAATTTTCCATTTTGCATGACAAAACAGGGAAGTCGTACAGAGGGTAAATAGAAGAACCAGGTTAACGGCCCAGGCAAGCTGGCTCCAGAGCTCATCCTTTTAACCTCTACACTCTCATTTCTCAAGAAAGATGTCAAAGGCTGAGGCAAGAAAATGTTATGCAAATATCATTGGCTGGAGACCACTAGGGGTAGTCCTAATTGGCGGAAGAAGCATCATTTTGCCTTGTTCAATTTCTATTATTTCATGGATTGGCTTGCACTTTGTAGACAATGAGTCAGAAATACCTGGCTATGTCAATTGTTTAAAAAAAAAAAAGAAAAGTATATTACAAGCCAGAAATATAGGAGTTATTAGCAGAACATAATAGTAAATTTGTAGCAGGTGCCTAAACTCTCAACTCCAATACTGGAAGGGGGCCTTGCACATTTACTTGCTCGAATAGTGCAAAGTCAAGGAGAACATGAAAAGGACTGAGATTGTCTTTTGTAACCACTCTGTTGATATTACTCATCAGTGATTCTCAACCTTCATTCCCAGACAACTCGGGTTTCTCCAATTATTTAAAACTTGTAAAGAAATCCTCCACAAAATTGTTATTATAATCATGTCAATTCTCCTCTACAATTCTTTTAAAAATTAAACACCTGGTTGCCAAACCTTCAAAGAGAAAGCTATCAACATGAAATATTTTCAACACCATCTTTGAACACAAAGAAACATAACTAAATTAGCTTCTTCTGTGATGTGCCAGAGTTTCAGAACTTTCACAATTAGAATTTGTAATATTAGTAAAAAGCCATCTTTTCACAAAATGTTTACATAAATAATTATGTAAAAATGTGGTGGCATTGGGTTTCCCTGGTGGCGCAGTGGTTGAGAGTCCGCCTGCCGATGCAGGGGACGCGGGTTCGTGCCCTGTCTGGGAAGATCCCACATGCCGCGGAGCGGCTGGGCCCGTGAGCCATGGCCGCTGAGCCTGCGCGTCCGGAGCCTGTGCTCCGCAATGCGAGAGGCCACAACAGTGAGAGGCCAGCGTACCGCGCAAAAAAAAAAAAAAAAAAAAAAAAAAAAAATGTGGTGGCATATATATATAAGTAATTATGTAATAAAAATTATACTTCAGGCATGGTGTTTTTTCTCATTCACTTTTTTTAGAGATTGTCAAATAAATGAAATGAATCCCACCAAATAACCAAAACCCAATTTAGCTCAAAGAGAATCTGCTGAGTGCCTTAACATTTTGAAGGGAAAAGTAAAGAAGTAACTAGATATAGGGTATTCCTACACTCAAAGAATTTACAACCTTGTCAGAAGGACAAGACTTATATATCTTGTATCAGGAAGGAGAAAAAAATGCAGCTAGTAGTTAATTAACAGTGCTGAATCCACAGGGCAGCTGAGAGCCGTCTTGGGCTCAGCTCCCGAGCAGCCTTGGCCTGCCTCAGCTCTCACTCCCTCCTGCCAGCCAGTTCTTCTATCCGCTCTCGGAGCCCTCCAGACTGTCAAAAACATGGGTCAGTTTACTGCATATTTTTGCACTTCTGCACTCCCCATCTGAATCTTGTAAAGTGCATACACACACTTTTAGGAGTGTGAAGGGGCTTTCCTCCTCTCACCCAGGTGGAAGGCCCCTACACCTGTAGAGCAGGAGTTTCGATTGATTTGAGAGAAGAAAGGTTGAGCCAGGCGATTCTGAATATGGATCCCATTAATACAGTGACAGTCCAAGGCAAGGGACCCAAGAAGCAGCTTAGGACAGCAACAAGGGTACTAGATGTGCAAGAGTTTGGGAAAGAAGATATTGAAATGTGGAAGAGCTTCCCGGCAAGTCATGTAGGAGGGGTGCTATCTTTCAGATTTGACGGGCAGGACTCAGTAGAGGACAACTTTATCTACATGTTATTCTGCTTTTCCCACACAAGACAAGTTAATGGTAGAGTTATTTGATTCCAAAACTTGGTTTTCCATTAGAATCCCAAGGTAGTTCTGATGTATTGACTCACTGCAAGAGCTTATATATTCATTTAACAAGTTTATGGAGCCTCTGTTATGAATTAAGTGGGCCTCTGAGGACCAGCCCAGAGCCCAACCTCCATTGTTTCTATAGGCAATCTATGTTCTGAGTTCGTGACTACTGATTTACGCCATCGGGAACTCTTCCCGGTAGTAAATAGATGGTTTCTTGTATTCTTTCTGTATTCCATTTGCATGCTGCCTTTTCCTTAATTTAAGGACAGTGTGAAAGTTCAGAAGAAAGGTCTGCATTGCTAGATTTTATTTACTTCTCTCCCTTTATTTGTACTTGAATTATTTGCATGCTGGGAAAAACTCATGCAATGGCATTTTTATAAAAGTCCCAAGAGATATCTATCACTGTAGTGGTTGAGAAAACCGTAATACAAGGCAGATCACTTGATTTACATAACAGTCTGCAGATGAAGAACATGGTTTATGTTTCAAAAATTGGAAGAAGTCAAAAATTCACTTTTTTTTAAGAAGCAGGGAAGCTTTGTTTTGATTTGTGGGATGAATAAACTCCTGCCCCCGGGTATGACCCTTTTGGGGGCATAATAAACAAAGTAAAAGATGAATAAAATGAATAGTTATTTATTCCATTCACCCAATTTTAACATCTTCCCAGTATAGAATATGGCGATAAATAGTCATACCTTTTTCTAAATGTCAATATATTTTTGTCAGCACACATTATATTTTTTATCTCTTTCTGTTCCATGTTTTCATGAATGTCTTAGGCATTTTAGGAAAAAGTCCAAATTGTATGGTCCTTAATCATAACTACAGTGAACGAGTGGCAAGTAAAATCAGCGTTAGGTCAGGAAAATTATGTACTGGCTTTAGAAAAGCAAAGGGCAACATAGTCTTATCCTCCCAACAGCCCCACCCCGCCTGCCTCAAAAATCACACAGGTTGGTGTTTGCACTCGCCCTCCTCAGCACTGGAAAATAGCGACCATGTGAACTCTTGACAGTCAGAAAGGATGTTAATCTCCAGTTCAGGTCTTCCATTTTCCTAACATGATCTTACGTGAAAGAGCAGAGGAAATTGTCTCAATGAAAACCAGCTTTGTTTCCACAGTGGTTTTTTTTTGAAGTTGAGAGTCATTTTCTAAAACATAACGTGCTCAACCATATCTGATATGGTCATTTTCCCAAGGAAAAATGGAGAAAAATTGCTGAACCCCGGATAGAATTCCCTGTTGGAATTCCAGGGTTAGAACTCCAAAACTCTAAACACATTTTCAGGCGGATGGCCTTGTGTTCTTACCAAATGACATTTATATTTGTCCATGATAAACAGTTCGGACTCCTTGGCTGGTTGGGTTTGGTAAATCTGGAGTTTGTCAGCTGCCTTTTCTATAGAACACAGGTTATCTCAATTCAGATACCTTAATGTGCATATTTTCATGTCATTTCTAAATAATTAACTCAGACCCAACCTTTTTACTTCTGCAATGGTAGATTCAGAAACTACTTAAGGAAGGTATATAGATTTTGCTGTTCACAAGTAATATCGGGTTTTCTTGGGATCACTGCCAAAGGGGTATTCTTATATAAAGTATCAAGGAGGAGAGCTAAATTTAAGTAAGACAGCTGTCAGGATCTGTACCAATCTAGCTGAATGATCACTGCCTTGGACTGATTCATATAATACGCGTTTTTTAAATGTTTAGCTTTCCTTTTTCCAAAAGGATTTGGGTCAGCTTATAATGACACAGATAATGCAGTAAGATAAAAATAGATTAAAAATAAGTGAAAAAGATGAATCGAAGAGGAACTAAGGGTAAAAAAGTGATACGGAATATGGAGAAAGGGTGTACACTAAACATGCATCATGACGTGCTGTATAGTTGCTACAGGCAGGTCACAGATAGGGCCCAGATCTTTCTATCATGCCACGGGGAAAGGAAAACATGATCAGTCACACACACACACACACACACACACACACACACACACACACACAAAATGAACCCACTGCTCACACCCTTGTTAACACTGAGGCCAGCTGTGCAGGCCTGCGAAGAAGGGTTACCACGCAGCAATCTGGGCAGAATAACCAGGCCCTCAAGCCCCAAGACGGCACCAGGTGGTAGTTCAATTTTACATCCAACTGGAGAGCACCTCTCACTTTATATTAGTGGTGAAACCAAAAAGCTTCAAAACTTCAGCGAGCTAGACATTACCCTCCTTTCTTCTGCCTGTAACAACCCATCAGTTTTCAGGGAAGGCAAGTGCATAACTACCTCCCTGATGAGCCTAGTAAGCATGTCAGGAAGAGGTCACTGGGCTGTCCCTTGCTTCTGTTTTATTCTGGTACTGATGCCTTAGGCAGGAGTGTAAGAAAGTCAAATGATCTGTGTGATTCCGCCCAGGCCCTGACTAACTTGAGGCATTATTCCTAGAGAGAAAATAGGAGAAAGATGTCATCAAGTAAGAAAAATATAAAATAAATAAAAACACACAAGTAATTAAATTAAAAGCCTGATAGTCTACATTCATGTATACATGTTTAATAAAATAATAGTTAACATTTATCAAGCACTTCCTATGTGTAGATACCACTCCAAGAGCTTCACAATTTAATTCATTTAATCCTCCCAAGACCCTATGAGGTAGACACTGCTGCATTTTTGCAGACCTAGAAACTGAGGCACAGAGAGGTTAGGTTATTCCCCCAAACCACACAGCTAGTAAGTGGTGCCATCAGGATTTGAATCCTAAGGGTCTCACTTCCAGAGCTATTCTCTCATCTGTGAACCCCAACATCCACCTCACCTCATCCTTCACCATTTTGAACTTCTATTCTCCTTGGGTTATCCTGACCTCCTTTCCATAAAAAAAAAAAAAAAAAAAAATTTAAAA
>NW_020174703.1:4983729-5012944 GCF_003031525.2 Neophocaena asiaeorientalis asiaeorientalis
AAAAAAAAAAAAAAAAAAATGTTAAAGGAAAGCCTGGAGCGTTATTTGTGCTGCCGGTCCGTCATCCCTTAACTTCTTTCTCAAAGACACGGCTGCTGGTGATGTGTGGTGAGCAGACATCTGAGGAAGCACTGAGCAAGTTCCGTCCTAGAACTGGAAACTAAAAAGAATTGCCTTAATGACAGACAGTCTGGGGTCAGGAATTTAACTCCGGGGGAGTGGCTTGTCCCTAATTCCTCATTTCTCCTTCATCGCTGCGTCTCCATTGCTCTGCCTCGTATCCAAAGTTCAAATGTTTACTCCTCTCACTTGGCCCATTGACTTGCCTTGCCAGAAAATCACCAGCTTGAATTATTCTGATGATAAAACCTTCCTCCTGAAGCTAGAGCCTACTTCCTCTGCCCATCTTTGATCTCTGCAGAATTTTTCTTTTTTGGAAAAACCATACTGGCAAGCACACCAAACTCCTTCCACATACTTGAGATTTTACAGTGGCTTTTTTGGAACTCTGCTGTATTTTACATGTCAGTTGATCTCTGCTGGAGAGAGTGCCACAAAGACCTGTTGACACCTCACGGCAGAATTTCACAAAATGTTCTAGGAAGAGATAATTTTCTAATTATACCACCAAATTCTGCTTAGGAAGGCATTTTCCAACCACTCCATTTTCAGTGCTGAGAATAGTCTGAGGGTGAAATTAGACATGGGGTATATACTTTCCTTTTCTTTCTCCCTATTTTTTTTTTTTTTCCTTTTTGGTATTAGGAAGTGTTGCCTAGAAAACTGTGCCTTGCTTTCTACGTGCTCACCTGAGAAAGCAACCCTAAAGAAATGCTATTTTTCTGCAATCCACACCCAGAAGTGACGGAAGGAGGACTCATTCCCTGAACCCATCGGGTTTAGGGCCCCCAGAGGAACGTGGCCCGTCATTCTGTCACATCTCTAAAACATTTCTTTCTTCTCTTGTCTGCCTGGACAGCTCTTCTTCCAACCACCAGATAGAAAGGCAAATCCCTTTCATCCTTTAGACCTTGTTTGAGCTTCGATTCTCAAGGCAGACTTTCCTGACCCACTATACAAGTGTTCTCAAAGTGTGACCTATGGACCACTTGTATCGGAATGATCAGGGCCCAGAAAACTGCATTGTAACAAAGTTCCAGGAGATTCATATGCATGTGAAAGTTTGAGAACCTCTGCTCTATACTGAGTTAATTCCATGCTCTATCCTCCCATAGCCCCTGTCCACCCCCTCATTGTAGTGCTGACCAACTTGTTTAATATCTATCCTTTACCTCGGATCATAAGCTCCATCGGGTCAGAGACATAACTGAGTTTTAAGACCTTGGCACTTTCTGGCTTATAGTAGGCACTCATTAAACAGTTATTGACATGAATTGAAGCAAATCAATTTTTCAGAACTTTTTTTTTGTAAGGAATACTCAATTTCTTGAATTAATCTGTTTCCACTTTTAGCAGAAAGTGATAAAGCAATTAAAATAAGTTTATATGAAGAATTTAGTCAAAAACCAGAACCCACAGAATGTTCACATCTTTCCATATTGAATCTGACCTCAGATTGGTCTGTTTGACCTGTGTGATTTCCATGAATGTACTGAATAAAAACACAGGCATTGTTGGTGATGAATAATTAATTATTGCCCAGAAAATGAGCCTTTTTTGTAATGTTTTTTGAAAGATTTTCAAGAACAAAGCTTAAAACATAAAGAATTTTTATATCAAAATTCAGTCAAAGAGAGACAATGATACATAAGGAAATCCCTTTTAATCACAGACTCAACTCCCTTCTCGTGTGAGAAAAGCCTGGTTATTTAATTCACTAAAAACATTATATCCAGAAAGAAAATTCTGGGTTATATGTTAAACTAAAAAAAAAGAGGACTTAGGAATCCCAGAGTAAAACACTGTTATCTATGAACCTGGGATATTTCCCAGACTTCAGCTGGACTACTCCCCAAATATTCTGTCTCCTTACCCCACCCAAAAACAGTGGCATCCATGGGAGAGGAACAGGTTGTAAGAAAGGGAAAGCCACAGTACATACAAAATAAAACAGCTGTTACCTCCGTGTGTTCTCCAAGCACCAGTAGAAGGATTTAATACAGAAAAATAATAAAATTATAACTCTTGTAAGGAATTCAGTTATGTTCAAATAAAAGGGACATTGTTAAACTAAGTTTTCAGTGCCCCATAAACAAAATTCCAAAAAGCACTGAATGAACTGAAGCGAAGGAAATGCAAGCATTTCACTGACTTTCCAAGAGTTTAATCTATTTGGTCAGCTACTGTCAGAAGGAATGGTCAGTCTGTTGACTTTCAATAATAATGTTTGTGCCAGGCACAGGTATGATAACATTTGTACCAAGCACAGATATTATTATTATTATTCCTATTTTATAGGTAAGACGGTAGAGTTAGAGACATTAAGTAACTAGCCCACAGTCACACAAGTCACAAACGGCAAGTGGTAAAGTTAACATCAGGGCTGTACGCATCCAGGACCCAAGCTGCCTACACTGTTAAAAACCTGGAAACTTATGCTATTAAGTCATAATTTCTTAATAAACGGAATGAATGTGAGGTAGAAAAAATATACTATATTTTCTTATGTAATTTATCACCCCAATCCAGGGCCTTACTTCTAAGAGATGAAATTTGCCATTTTGGAACTCTACCTGGGTACCAAAAGGTAAATCTGTCCTCAAACCAGAAATGATGAAGGGGAGGGTCCCAAGAAAGTTTGGCTGCCCTGGACAATTTATTACGAAAATTACAAGACTCTCTTCTGGACTTATTTTTTTCCAATTTCAAATGTTTACAGTGATCGAGCATTGATTTTTCACTTCATTATCTCACATATGAAATCACTTCCTTTCCTGGTTTAGGACAAGGAAGCAATCTGAAAGTCTTCTGACTCTGAGAAACTACAACAACAAAAAAAAGAAAGCAAAGAAAAAAAAAATTGTGACAGTTATTCAGTAGTTACATAAAAATGAAATTGAATTAACAGTCTGAAAATTCAGGGAAAGTGAGTCACTTTAATAGAAACAAGTGTAATAGTCACCATATGATTAATTGCTTTGTTTTCAGCCTTCTGAAAACACTTTCTCTTCTCCTCACAAAACCCTTTCCCTCTTTTCTTTCTTTTTTCAAAACTCCTGGGATTTTTTTGCACATCTGCAAAACCAATGTCAGTTCCAGGTTCCTATTCTGGTGTTGAACCAATCTGGCTTCCAGTCTCAGAAAAGGAAGCTAGTTCTCACCAGACAAACAAATGGAGGTGACCTAATACCTGGTGGGGGGTGGGGGGCCTGACTGATAAATGACAGAGAATTTCAGGCCTGTCTGGTCCTAGACCACTGACAAACTAAACCATGTCAGAGCTTAGAGGCAATTGATCAGGTCATAGAAAAACAGGTGAATTTTACTTTTGAGTAGAGGGAGAGACTATGGGATAGAGAGAATTGTAAGAATAAGCTAAGTAGTATGGTTCTTTTTTAACAGAATGTTGTTTAGGAAAAAATCAGCAACGTGGGGATAATATTTTCTACCCAACTACCTTCTTAATGATGATTTATGTCTCCAAACTGAGGCTGGTTTAAAGAAAAGAAAAAACATTTTGATGCTATCAATACATAGAAGTAATGCTCTCAGTTTGTGACTTTCTTTCCACTAATAAAAATCCTTGAGCCTGTCAGGTTTTTGTCAACCTCTATTAAATTCATGTAAATGTGGAAGTGAACAAAACAGAAAATCTATACTCTTTGGAAAGGGACAAAGTTATACTTTGGAATGAAAAATTTTGAAAGGTTAGGAGAGAATGCACTTAGGACCATTTGGGGCTGAATCAGATCTTATTATCCCCACCACGAACCGTGAAGAAAAACTGAGTTATTTGTGACGATTCAATTGGTACTTTCTTGGAGGGAAAAGATCCCAAACAATTCCTGGAAACTCTACTTCTCTGAGAAGATGGCATTTTTGCAAACTGAGGGTAAAGGCATGAGTAACATATGTAGTACATTTCCCCTTATAACACTGATCTGTTTGAAGTTGAGGGAAAAACCGCTTGGCAAGGTGTACTGGCCAAGCCAATGGCAAAAGTCATTTCAGTTTATCCTGATTCCTTTCCATGGTCCACCTCCAGCCTGCCGGACATCCGGGCCCATGGTTTATAAGTCTTGATTTGAAAACCAAGCTGCTGAAGATGGCTAGAGAACCCCACTCTCCTTGGCACTGCCTTTTGCCCCATGTCTGCAGAGATGACGTAAAGGAAAAGATCTAAAGATTTTCCAGAAAAAAGGTGGATTTCAAAGAGCATCAGACTGACTGTTTTTTGAAGGACTATCTAGCCTAAGAAAGACCTCATGGAACTGGGAATCAGACATGGGATCTTTCCAAAGGTAGAGTGATTCCCCAGCCTGGTTTGCCCAGGCCTTTCCTGGTTTTTGGCCCTGAAGGTCCAGCATCTCTGGAAGCCCATCCTTCCATGCAAACTGGCACAGTTGGTCACCCCAGTAGGAGACTTTGGATGCCTTCGTGGCACAAATGTTGAGAAAGAAAAATCCTAGCAATACTGAGAACAATTTGCTCAACGTGAGCAAGGGAGAAAATTGGAATAAAAACCCTGATAATAGCAGCTGACATGCACAGAGCCCTTGTTTTGCACCAGGCCTCTGCTGTGTGTTTTGCAAACATGATTCCAGTTAATCCCAATTACAGCTTTGAAAGTTACTTCTTATAGTCCCTATTTTACAGATAAAGAAACTGAGGAACAGAGAAATTCAAGTAACTTGCCCAAGTTCACACAAACAGTAAGGATAGAGCCAGAATGAATATCACAAAGTACACTGAATTTAACCAAGAGTGATCCCTTCCACTTTCCACCATTCAAAATCTTCTCAAGGGGCTTCCCTGGTGGCACAGTGGTTGAGGGTCCACCTGCCAATGCAGGGGATGCGGGTTTGTGCCCCGGTCCGGGAGGATCCCACGTGCCGCGGAGCAGGTGGGCCCCTGGGCCGTGGCCGCTGGGCCTGCGCGTCCGGAGCCTGTGCTCCGCGGCGGGAGAGGCCACAGCAGTAAGAGGCCCGTGTACCGCAAAAAAAAAAAAAAATCTTCTCATGCCCCATGCACAGCCTCTTTAAGCTTTAAGATGGAATTAGAACAGGACATATCTTTTCTTTGTTTGCTATCCCAGGAGCTTGCTAGATGCCAGATGCTCCCTCAAGAAATGGACTAAGGAAGAGAGAAAACAGTAAAGCTAACGCTCGTTAAATGGCAATTGGTTTAGCACCTCCTAAAACAGAATCCATAAGCTTCTATGGAATAAAGCTATAAACTCTTACAGCAAAATTACTTGCATCCTGCATGACTTAAGACCTTCAGTGCTTTCTCCCTAAAGCATTCTTTCAGTCATTGATCCCAGGCACTGGGCAACTTCTTGTGAGCTAAGCACCTTGCCAGACAGCTGCCCAGGAGCCCTGTTTAATCCTTCTCTCAAGGAGCAGTGGTGTTGTTTGAATAAAGTTGCCACTGTCATTGTTTCGCTTACCACTTAAGAGTATTATAGGCTCTGGGAGTGGATTTGTGGGAAAAAATTACAATTAAAAGAAATGTTAACAGTGTTCCATCGAAATACAAAGTGTATAGTTGCACAGGAGGGGACAACTTGCCCCAGACTGGTCACTAGAGGATTTATCTTATGGAGAGAAGCTGTTTTACATAAGCTGGTTTCCTGTAGAAAAACAGAATGCTGGAGCTTGTGGCTCTGAGAGGGGAGGGGGAAAAAGGCAGTCTGGATGTATCTCCAGGTTAACACTTAAAATCAGGCAAATGGAAAACACATCCAACTGGGAGTCTAACCACTGATACATTTGAATGACAAATTCAGACTTTCACATTTTAACTGGGAGTCCCTGACATCTCTCTCCCTGGACACATCTGAAAACACATGTATCTACCACTAGAGGGCCAGAGTCATGGCTGTAATGCAACTGGCGCTGTCTTTTTTTGTATCCAGACCATCTGTTTTCGACTTAGTGTTTTACTGGACTTCCTAAAACCTGACCTACCTCAAAGTAAAATGACATTCTTTTTCCCCCAAGGGCACCCTCCTCCATGAAAGTAAAACATAAGCATTAGGACCAGCTGACTAGAGGAGGCAGTTTCTAAAGTCAATCACATAAACTTTCCAGATTCTCAAGAAAACAAATGACTCATGGAGATCTAGACGGAGGTGTCCAGTGCTTCCCAAAATTTCAATAGACATAATGAGGAAATGGAATCTATCTGAGGAACTGACCTTTGTTCTGGGACTATTGCAACTTAAAGGCACATCTGCATCCTACTGGCCACCTGTAAGCAGCTCCCTTTATGTTTGTTGGCAGTAGTCCCAGGGATCTCTTTCCATCCATCTATCCAGTATTCATCTCTCCTTTCATCCATCCAGTCAACAAATATTTGAGCATGATCTTAAGCTCGGGAGTACAGCAAAGATCAAGACAGACAAAAGTTCAAGAGTGGTCACGGAGAACATTTAAGAGACTATTACAGTAAACAAATGAGAAATGATGGTGGCTTGGACTAGTAGTGGAGACAGTGAGAAGTGAACATATCAGTGATACATTTTAAAGAGAGAGCTGACAGATCTTACGATGGTTTAGGTACAGGAAATAAGGGAAAGAGGAGAATCAAGAATGACTCTGAAGTACTGGGCTTACACCATTGGGTAGGTGGTAGAGCCATTTCCTGAGACTGAATAATCCTAATTCAGGAAGGTAGAATGAGTCCTGTTAACTGTTACTCATTTTATTCCTTGTTTTCTTGAGATGCTTTCAGCCCTTGGCGTCTGTAATGACAGCTTTTCAATGCAAATCTTTTCTGCACGTATCTCAAAACAAGCAAAAATTTGTTGGAGCCAGAGATACATAAACTGTCAGCAAAAAGAAAATAATTCTCCTCAGTATCTGAGAAAATAAAAGAATAAACAAAGGCTTATATTCTGATTTTGCAGTCCTCCTTTGCTCCTGAAACGAGCAACTTGATTAAGTCATTAGTAAATGGGAATGCTACAAGTAGGGTTAGGGTGGGGACCTAAACTGTCTACTCTCTAGAACAATCTGCAAAGATTAGTGGATTCCTAGAGACTGCTTCTCTGAACAGCCTATTGTATTTCCATATTTCATGGAGTCTATGAGACAGAATTAAAAGGTCTTATACATTCACTCTGGGGCACTTCTCAAATTGCCTTTTTTAAAATAAAAACACTTTATACTAGTATAACCCTTTCATCTAAAGGTGGAAGAATTTGCAATCAGCAAACTGCTTATTTATTAGGTGATACCCTTCAGAATCTAAATTAAACCTGGTGTGTCACATTGTATACCATACCCTGGCATACATAGGTTGGGAATTATAGGGCCAGAAGTAGCCTGGTATAGAGTAGGGTAATAATTCTCTTAGTAGACTTATTAACTACAACTGATTGGTGCATGAACATATGCAAAAGACTTCCCTGAGAATTCTAATTCTCATGTTGGTTGGGAAGCACCCTGTTTATCTGAATTCCTTCAGCCTGTGAAAGTTTATCCATCAGACCAGCCTCTTGAATAAGCACCCAGGGAGCTGCGCTGAAAAAGTTACTTCTAAGACAAACATTCTGTCAGAATGATTAGAACAAAATGCAAATTCATTAACTCTGTGAAAATAACACATAGGTTCTTCCAATCATAATGACAGTGGAGTTTTTTATGCTCTAAAAGGTGCCACAAGAAGAAAGCTTATTAAATAATAAGAATTTCAGTCAGCACATCTTGTCAACAATGCTGAAAAAAATAAAGACCCAGACAGAAAATGTATAGTAAGTAGGTGGTCTTCCTGTCATACCAGATGACTCATCCTCCCCTCAGAAGCCCTCTCAATGGCACAAGCCACAGGTGCAGTCAACCCTCAGCATTTCTTTGCGTGACATTTGAACTTAGGAAGAAAAGTATTTTGCTAACCCCTTGGTGCTGAATGTTTGACCTTAAAGCTTACCGTTTGTTCCCCTTTTATCTCAATCCTCATGACTACAAATGCTATTACTAGTCATAAGATTGTTCAGTCCCTTTTAAATTCCAGCCTTGGTATTTGACTCTCTGGCCTAAACATAATAGGGAATACGAAAGTCCTATCTAAGGAGCCTAATTCTTTCACCTTTCCTATGAGCTCCAAATTTTCCCAGCTGTATATGGAGCCAGCACCTATGTTAAGTTTTAGCAATATATGCCCCTGAATCCTTCACTGAGCAAGAAGACATTACTAGTTAAAAAAAAAAAAAAGGCATAAATTTGTGCATGGACAGCCCTGGAACTGAATCTCAGCATTGCTACTGGTGAGTTAGGTGACTTTGGGAAAGTCATCAAACCTCTGTGTTTTTCACAATAAATGGAAGATACATGAAGGGCTATTATATAAATATACATATATCATATAAAATTCCTGGCACAAAATAAGCATTCAGTAAGCAGCATATATTATTATCATCGACAAGATCATTCCATTTATGTAAAGGTAGGAACTGACTGAACACTATTTTCCATTTCAGCCTATGCCCGGCAAGGCTTAAAATCTTTGATCTTATGATTGGACTGTTCATGACTACACAAAGGTATGACACATCCAAGATACCTCTTAGAACAATCCATTTAAGAGAAATTCAGGCTGTTTTGAGTTTAGTCTGAAAAATCCATCCTAGTTTATCCATCATAAAAGATCACATGGGTGCAAAAATGCAAGAAGAATCATAAAGTGTCATTAGACACTCAAAGTGTCATTAGAAATGAAATGGTTCAGCTCATTCTTTACAGATGTGAAAACTGAGGCCCAACTAAGACAAGTAGTGTTTACAAGGTCATGCAACTTAGTGATGAGCTAACATCAGAAGAGGACAAAGTCTCAATTAGGTTTATAACTTAAAACCTCTCCTACTCCAGTGATGGTTCTGACACTTTTTAACTAACAGTGGGTTTTCAGAGAGCTTGACTTGCCCAGTATTACAAAACAGTGATAAATTTGAGAGAGATCACTTTGTGTGGATGGAATTGCCCAATTCAAATATTCTCTAAAAGCTCATCTAGCTCTCAATATTTTATTATTGTTCTGCATATTATTCAAGGAGACCCTTAACTACATGGACACATATTGTTCATCAGTCTCCAAAATGTTTCTTCTCTTCTAGCCAGACCAGTCTCTTTACAATCCCACAAACATTTATTCCATGCCAAATCTTTCCCCATATGCACAATGATCTCCCTTCTCTTCTCTATTTATCCAATTCCTATTCACTCTGCAAGACCTAGTTTTCCATCTCTTCTGTGATGTAATCCCTCACTTGTCTGGCGTCATGAATCTCCCTTTCTTTGGAACTCCTACAGTCCCCAAGGCTAGCCCACAGTGGAGAACACAATTATTACTGGTATGATGTTCTCCCCACTGTTTCTTGTGTATATTATCTTCCCAAGTAGAGTTATGGCCCCTTGAAGACAAGTACCATGACTTAGGCTTATCTAGTTGCAGTGGAGCAGAACACTATGATGGATGAACTCATAGAAAGTATTCAGTTAGCACTCAGTTGATTGGACGGGGGGCAGAGAGGAGAACAAACATTTTCTTGTTTCTTTAACCATTCTTGATTAACTTCTGTGAATCCACAAAAGCTAATACAAAAACTTCAAACCAGCAAGTTTGATTGAGGTTCTGAACTAATTAGAACTAATTAGGGAGGACAGGAAAGGACAGCAGATAGGCTGCTCCTAACCCCATCCTACAATCCTTTCTTCAAAATGTGGAGAAAATCAATTTGAGACTTCCCAGGTGACTGACAGCTGTTTTTAAATGAGGTTTCCACTTCTGCAGCATCAATTTCTGGCAATAAGTCCACTCCTTAGAAGTGAAAATTTGGGAGGGATAAGAAAAGTTTTATTGAATCCATGTGATGACAGATGAATAATATGAACCTCCATGAGCCAAAATCATTTAAAAAATCAATTGCATACTTAATTGTACCAGAATGGCACAGCTTCATTATATAAACATGAAGTGACACTGGCACATCTTAGGAAAAGACTTCTTATCCTCGCTTATTTTCTTTTAGCATGTATTTATTGAGTGCATCTTGATGATGATGATGATAATACTGACAGAATATTAAATATTAAATAAACATAAAAAAGTTAAAAGACCCGATTCAAGAGTCAAACAGTCTGGGTTTGAATTCTGGGTTCACAACTTGGTAACCATGTGGGCAAGTCACTTAACATTTCTATGCCTCACTTTCTTCATCCACTAAGTAGGAAAAATAATAGTATTAATTTGGAGATTTGTTGTAAGGATTAAAACAAGATAATACATGAAAAAAACACTTTGAATGTGTTTTTAAACACACAGTAAGCACTCAGTGAAGATTAGCTATTTACCATTACTATTACTATCATTATTAAATACTTATGTCAGGTACTATGCCAAGCAGTTTATATATATTTTAGCAGATATAAATTTTGTAAAAATGTGTGAGTGTGTTCACTGATATGTTTCAAACACCAAGAGGAGTTCTTAGCCCACATAGGCACTGAGTAAATAATTTACTCTTCGCCACAGCCTTACAATGAAGCAGGCACCCAGAATATCACAGTGAGCAGGACGATGTCCTAACCTTCAGGTTGGGTGCGGAGGAAGAGGGGCCGTGCAGAGAAGACAGACAAGTCAACAGGCAATTCTGATACAGGTTGATTGCTCTGATAAGATAGTACAGGGCATTTGCGAGAAGGGATGAGGAACACCTAATCCAAACTCAAGGAAACAACAAGGCTTTCCGGAAGAAATGACATCCAGACTGAGACGTGAAGGATCTGTTCACCTGCAAATTAGAAGTCAGGGTATATGGCAAATCCAGCAGGTCAGACAGTGTGGTCGTTCCTTTTTCTGTGTATAATTCAGCACAGATGAAATGAGATGGGGAGAGAGGAGCCACCAAGGTCGACGGGGCTCTGAGTGCAGTACCAGGGATGTGGATTCCATCCTAATGGCAATGGGGCCATGCTTCCTCCATCCCACTGGGTTCTCAGGGTTCTACCATTTGCTTTGAACTACATTAACTTTGGTATTCGTTTCCCTATTTGCAAGTCCATGTTGCTAGAGTTATAATCACTTATGGCTTTCAAATCCAGGCCTGTTTTTGACCATCTTTGTGACAGTGGTTTCTAAGACCAAAGCTATCTTGAACCTTCTGAACCCAAAGCCTGTGGGTGGACAGTTATTATCAGGAATGGATCCAATAGGATCTGTTATTTTGCCCCAGAACTTCTCATTTAGGTACCTCCCCAGTACCATACTATGATTCACCTGGTCAATCTCTCTCTGCTAAGCTTATAGCAAAAGAGGCAGGTTAACTTTTTGTGCATGGCTGACCCAACCTCAGAATGAGTGTAGCTTATATTCTTTTCAAATATTAAATGACAGGTGGAGAATTTTCAGTGAAGGAGATAAGTGGCAAGATGTGGAACAAAAAAAGTTTCAGAATCCTACTTACCTTCCATTTAACATGTTCTTAATGCCAGTTTTTACTGTGCATGTATACTATATTACTCTGGACTTCCTAGGTGATCCCCCAGCTAACCTGAATTTTTCTTTCTAGAATTCAAGGTGATAACATTACATAAGGATAATAATGATATGTAGATCTTCAGCAGGAGATCTCAAGGGAATTTTATATTCACTAAAAAGCAGCCTTTTATATAAATGTGTCATGTCAGTTGGCGTAATTACCTGAGAAAACCTAAATTCAAACAATCTTTTCCATCACTGAGCCATGTGTGAATTGGTTTGTCATTGAAGAATGAACTCCTTAGTGGTTAAGGTATTAGGAAAATTTTTACAAAAGGCTATGTGTTCGAAAACTGGAACCTAATACTAGACTATAAGCTAAGAAAAGGCAGTCGTTGTTTTTGAAATTAAAACTAGTGAGGAAAGCAGATAATTTAAGTCAAAACCTTCGAAGGATGGTGAGGAATTTCAGAGAACCAAAACAAATGGAGGGAAAGACCCCATCATTATTCTCTTAGCCCTACTTTTCCAGTACTGCTTTGTTTGTGATTTCAGTGTAGTGAGAGAGATGAGGGAGGGGAAGACAGGTAAACAAGAGGCAGGAGAGGAGGAGTGGGGAGATGGACGAAAAGAAAGGGGTGAAAAGATGAAAGGCATGGTGGAGAGCATTCTCAGAGCCATTTAGAATTAGGGAGTAGCACTAAAGATAGAGGAGTGCAGTCATGCCATGCCCCTTGCTTACCACCAACTCCAAACACCAAGCCAGGAGGTACGCCTATTGGGTGGAAAGTGCAAATGTTACTCAGGGACATGCAATGTGAGTTATGTGGTACAAGATGGGACAAAGACACGTAAAGAACTGTTTAAAATGTCAGCTGATTGCTAAGCTGTCCAGTCAGCCAGCCAGTGAGTCCAGGGCACTTGCTTTGTGCTCAGTTGGTATAAGAGCTGTCATCACAGCCTAGATGGAGAGGGCTGAGAGGGAGAAGAAAGGGGCCTGATGATGCTCACAGGAGGGCAAAGGAAATGCTGCAAATCTACGTAGATCTGCTGTTTGAGGCAGAAAATAAATTGCTGACAACCTGGTAGTAGAAGAAAAGTGGCTCAAGTTTCTACAAATATTCATCCTATTTTAATATCTAGAATATGAATCAGACTTCCCTTGTTTAATTAGCCATGAGGTTTGATGAAGAATGTTTTTCAAGTCAAGCAAGGAAAAACCAGGCTAATGCATGAAAGTACAAAAGGGCAGAAGAAAGTATCCACCTTTCTTATAAAATCCCTTAGAATATTTCAGCAGGCGCTAGGTTTCTTAAGTGAGGGAGGTGCTGTGGCTAACCCTGATATGCCTTTTGATGCTTAATTCAAAGTTCAGCAGAAGTTTAAAAGGAAATGAAATGTAAACTGATTACTCAATATATAATCACTTGGAGAAAGAGATCCACCCCAAAAATATGTTTGCCGTGGACTTTTTTCAGTGCCCTACTTTTGAAAATTCTTTCAATAATGTAAATTAAAAAAAAAATTCCATGCTACTTAAGTGTTTGAAATAAAAAGAATTGTCTTTTACAGAGAACCCTATGTGTCATCATTTTCTCAATATGCTTGCTTTAGTATGTGCTTTAAAAGACCCCAGGGAATGAAAGATGGGAAGCATATTCACGTGGATAGAGAAGATGGAGAATAACAGGCTCCTTTCCAGTGGACTAAAAGCAATTTAATGAAAACAGTCATATATGATATCAGCGGCCTTGCAAAAACATTCAGGCAATAATATACTGAAAAATGATTTAGCGTATGCAAAAACTCATACCCTTTGGCATTAAGGTATCATATAAGCAGAAGTAGGTACCCAAGAGGACTTATATTAAAATATGAATACCTCAATAAAGAAAAATGTTAAATAGAGTTTAGAGATTCTTGCTTTAGAAATCAGTCATAGGATGACACACAGTGACACACATAGGATTGCCACTATTGTAAGAATAGTGGTTGTTAAGGGAAAATAGCTGCTCTTTTGGGCCAAAGAATACTTAGAACTTAGTCATGGAATTGCTGAACATTAAAGGTACGTAAAACCTTAAAAATATTTTGTCTATCTTCTCACTTTATAGTTGTGAAAAACAAGACACTCCCCCTCACCCATTGCAATATCTAGAGGTAAATTCTTTCCCAAGGGATTAAGAGCTAGGAAGTGGCCATTAATAGACTGAGACTATCATCTCACCCATTCCAAGAAAACATGAAATATAAATTCCAATTTCTTTTATATTTTTATGACCTAATAAATAAGACCTGATTGGAACTAGAGAAATGGGACATCTTGACATGTCAATATTTGTAGAACGAACCTCATGAAATCAATTATGGAAATTCACAATTTTAAGGGATCTAAGAAGACTATCTTACCTTGAGAAAAAGTCAGAAGTCAAAGGGGAAAAAAAAAGTATAAATAGATGACACCTGAAAAATCCTTTGTGTCCAGGAAAGAAATAAGCCTGAGGTGTGTGTTTAACAGCTGTATTCAGAAGAACGGGTATTGGGGGCAGTGCTCTCCTCTCTAATGAGGAAAGAAGAGGAAATGAATTTAAATTACAACCAAAGGAATTTAAGTTAGATCGAAAGATCTTACTGGCAGTGAAGGTTTTATAAACCCTGGAAAAGATTCCTGGGGAGGTTTTTAAATTCCCTATCTGGATATATTTAATAGAAGAGAGATACCTATCAGCCTAGGATGGTTGAGGTAGAGACCTGCCTGGAATTAGCTTTCAGCTGAATTCTGTAAATCTAGATTAATTCCTGACAATGTTCGAGATGTCAAAGACAGCAAGTGCTAGACAATGGCGAAAAGTGTTGCCCCTTATTAAAAAAAAAAAAAAAAACTCACCCAAAGTAATCATTTCCTTGGAAAATCAATTGGCATATGCTAGCTGGTTATGTATGGAATGTACAATTATAATACACTCTGGTTTTTATTTTCTTTTTAGCCTGGTTTCCAGTGGAAAGAAGGCTTATGAAATCTCGCTGGCAGGCTATGCCCTGCTTAATACTTTTTACTTTCCTTCTTTAGGCTGGTTATAACCAAATCTCTTAGAAGAATCTAGACTTAAGTAGCAATACATGTCCCTTCAGAGTAATACCTTTGTTTCCCTCCTAATTGAAAGAAGGAGGATGATTCCACCAATGCCATCACCTGCTCGCTCCTTACCCTCACAGACTCCAGCAAGTTCTCTGCAACTTGCAGAATTTCCCCTCATTTCCAGTGCACAGACAGAGCACTTGCACTCACAGTTCATACCAAAATTCTCTAATTTGTTGTACTTCTTTGTTTATACAGCTGTGTGTCTGTTTGCCCCACTGTGTTCACCCCGTCTATTGTCTGGTTTTTATTGTGAGCTCCTGGAGGTGAGGCATGGAGTCTGTTTAGTTTGCTTTGCATGACTCCACATGTGCACACTGTGCTTGACAGTGATGGTTCCTGGAATGACTGGATGCTCAATCGATAGACTCCGCGAATTAATCAAAGCTGGAGGCAGAAGACTAAGACTCAGTTCTTAGACTCTATGTCATCCCGTGATCCTCCTATATGCAGCACACCAAAGCCATAAGAACTGTTAGGGACCATCAGGAACAAAGCAGTATGGAGAAGGGTCTGACCAGCAACTGGAAAATCTAATAAACCAGGGTCTGAAATGCACAGAAAGTAAGGCTGCATTCATTTGGGAGTTTGCCCACCACCATGACCCTCCTTTCTCTTGTGTATAAGCCCAGTCTTGCAGGTGCTCTCACTTCAGAGCATCATCTGTCAGATTTCAGACACTCCACAGAAAACTACCAAGTTCACAGTCTCTCAACTTTCTTATTTCTTTATGTTTACAACCAGATATTTTCACCAGAATTAATATTTTTCCCTTCCCACCAATCCCTCCACAATCCTCCTTCAACCTTACTTTATGCCAGCCTTCCTCAGTGACCCAAGAGGACAGAGACAAGTCGATCCATGTTTCTTAGCTGGGTTAAAAATTTCCAGTGCCTGTTCATCCCTGAGTGTCTTCAGAGTTACATCAAAGGACAAAATGATTGATAAAAACCCCTCCCTCAGGAAAAGCACAGAAAGTGACATTTCATTTAATTCAACAACTATTTTCTAGGTACCAATTATGAGCCATTCATTGTGTGCTGAGGAGAGAAAGGGGAGCAAAACATAAGCTCTATCTTCAAAATGTATATACATGTGTGTATGAGTTAATTTAAAATTTTATTAAAGGATCTTAAATATAAGAAGATTGCTTTATTGTAGAATCATGGTAAGGATTAAATAATATATATGTAAATATACTTAGCACAGAACTTGTCAAGTAAGACATCCTCAATAAGTAATAACTATTACTATTGCTACTGGGTTATGGCTTAATTTAGGGCAATTTTTCTGTGAAGGCTCTCCCTGGAAATCCAACTTGACCGTGGATTATGGACAATATGTTTGATTATTATGGGGGTAAGAGGAACCATCACATTCAAGCGCAAAAAAAAAAAAACAACTATCATCAAAAACATTGAAGTCAATATTTTCCCGTCAAAAATGGAGCTCAACCATGTTCTGATATCCCAAGAGTCTGGCTGCAGTCTTTCTCTGTGAAGATTCTGGAGTATTTCAGAACATTGACCATATCCCAAACACACACAGCACATTTTTTCTCCTTCCTGCTTCCTTCTACCATGTTCTGCATCAAAGTTATTCCACAGACAAGTGACTACTAAGATACACTTGAAGTTTTTCACACTTATTTCAAAGGTACATAAAATGAATATTTGGGGGCATCATTTTAATTAGTTAGCTGTTACTGAATCAGTATCATCAATTAGTCTTCAATAAGAATAAGTCCACTTTTAACTGGAGGTGAAACCAAATCAAATTTTACTCACCCAAAGCATTTTTCTTAAACTTGCCCAGAACAAATTGCTTCACAGGTCATCTTAGATGAGGTATAGTGTTTAATTAATCAATTACTCAATTATTTAATTATATGGATGAATATACCAATGGATCATAATGCAAATGCTAAGGTGATTGAATGCAAGGATGTCAAAATATAGTCAGTCCAAACAAAGGAATTCACTTACTTTGCACTTGTTGGTTCAGTTTAAACATTGCTGTATAATGCAAAATATCTGGATAACTGAAAAGAGACACCATATAAGATTCTCCTTGAATATATATAAAAGCATAGCCTTAGTCTTCTTCCTGAACTCTGTTGTTTAGAAGATCTCTGACCACACCTTGAATCACCATTATATTCTTACTATTTTATCCTGTCTGAAAGTTATCTAACAGTTTCATTTGAAAAGGGCTACAATTTCTCAGCAAGGATGAGGAACTTCTAGGAAACATTTGATATATTTCTAGCAATGGGAAAAGTGTCAGGAGGATGTACCTAGAATGAAAATCTCATTGACTTCTTCCTCTCAATTATCTCTTCTTAACTTGCATTATGAAGACCTAATTTTAGATTCCAACCATTGAAGCTTCTGCTCTCCAGTTTTCTAAACTAAAGTCACTATTTCTCAAATTTATTTGCATATTGAAGTGTTAATTAATTTCTCACTTCATCCTTCCTTATTCCAAACAGGTAGGAATTTCAGATATACTTTAAATCTTTTCAATCCTTTCTTCTACCAGTTCATTTATACTTCGCTTCTTTGAACTGTGTAACCATAATATGGGTCTTAAAAATAAAGGAAAATGAGGGCTTCCCCAGTGGCGCAGTGGTTAAGAATCTGCCTGCCAATGCAGGGGACACGGATTCGAGCCCTGGTCCAGGAAGATCCCACATGCCGTGGCACAACTAAGCCCGTGTGCCACAACTGCTGAGCCTGTGCTCTAGAGCCCGTGAGCCACAACTACTGAGCCCACGTGCTACAACTACTGAAGCCCGCATGCTTAGAGCCGGTGCTCCACAACAAGAGAAGCCACCGCAATGAAAAGCCTGCGCACCACAACAAAGAGTAGCCCCTGCTCACTGCAACTAGAGAAAAGCCCACACACAGCAACGAAGACCCAACACAGCCAAAAATTTTTAAAAATAAATTAAAAAATAAAGGAAAATGAGTGTCTCTCTAACTGCAATGTACTTGAAAGTAGGCCAGTTATCCACAATCCAGACCCTCAGTAGTGGCTTAGTACAACCTTAGGAGATTTTTTTCCTCTCTCCTAGTTTATCAGGATTTAGTCATTAATTCAGAATTAACCCTGTTTCAGTAGATATGGAATTTCACAATCCTAGTTTTATCTGAGACATACAACCTTAAGTTTTTATAAAAATCAGCTGAAGGATGAAGGCGTTCCTTCGGATGGGTGGAGAAAAGGAAATGGCCCGCCCACCCCTTGCTCCGGCTCTCCAAACATTATTAATGAAACCAAATCAGATGCACCACTCCATGGGACTGTAAGAATAGCTTCCAGGAACCTCAAGGTACCTCACCTAACTGTCCTTCTAAAGCCCTGGCATTTCTAAACAACTCAAATGCACAGTTCCTGTGGAAATCTTGTGCCCAATTTAATAACATTGTTAAATCAATGAACATTTTCCATGCTCCAGACAACTGCCATGAATCAGTTCAGTAAAATACAGTGTCCTTTGAAAAACTTGAAACTAAACCCTGGGATAATGTCAGTGGGATAAAAATAAACAGTTCCTTTGTTTTGCCGATTCCTAATTGACCAATCTTCTTTAATATTGTGTGAGAGAATAGGATCTGTCTTCTGATGACCTTTACTCACTTGTTGTACAGTCTTAAGGATTAAACGAGACCGTACAGATAACACAATTAGCAAAGAGACTGGCCCAAAGGATGTGTTTAATAAATGTGTATTTTCCATCCCTTCAAGAATCGTAAGAATGCGGCCTGCCTGGCTGTGGTGGAAGTTCACAACTGGTGGGGATAGGCTATGTTGGAACATAACAAAACTTGAGCCTGAGTGTCTGAATGTTATGTCATTTCTGAAATGGTGTGGTATATCTATAAATAGCAATTCAGATTTTTCTCATGAATTTTATAGAAACAGGTCTCATTACTGCAGAATCTTGTGGTCATAGTTGGCCACTGAGACCCAGCCACTAAGGTTCCTGCAGTTGCAGAGTGAATGACACCAGGAGGAGCACATTTAACTCTCATCTACTCAGTGGGGCAATTAAGACATCTCCCCATTCCAGAGGTTTGTTTTAAACCAGCCTCAAAAGATGAAACCCTGTTTTCAGCACTTTCAGAGCTGAAAGGGGAGTCTTTCACTAAGGTTTGCTCCTTACCCAGTAAATAAATCACATGTTCAGCAACACGAAAAATATTGGTGGGAGGTGCACATTCTTCAATTCAAAGCAAAGAGCCTGTTGACTGGTGGTCTAGTTTTGAAAGCATCTGATTTGACAGGGGAGCTCTCATCACACTACTGAAATAATTTTACGTGGTTGTGATTTTGTTTGTGGGATTTTCTTTTTTTGAAATTGAAGCAATGTACTTTAATCAGAACCATCAAAGCTTTGAAAAATGTCCACAAAACTTACAATGTCTGGTTTTGTTCCAAAAGTACAAAAAGTATTTGCAAGGCATCCAGCACATATTTATGGATCAACTACCACGTGCCCATCCTTGTTCCAATTGCAAGGGATGTTACAGTGAACAAAACAAACAAGTTCCCTGCTCTCGAGGAGGAGTGGGGAGATAGGAAGGGTTGGTGTTGAATGAATGTACAAATGAATAAAATGTATGATTAAGTAGGGAACGTATAAGGGCTACTGTGCGATGAAAGAGAATTAGATTAGAGATACATGAAAATGAGTGGCTGACTTTAGATCAGACAGTCAAGAAAAACTTCTCTGAGGAAGTGACATGTAAGTTGAGATTTAAATAGTGAAGAGCATTCCAGGCACGGGAAGAGCAGAGGCCTGAAAGCGGACACGAGCACGATGCCTCCCATAAGGAGAAGGCCAGTGTGGCTGGTGAATAAAGGGCAAGGGGGAGAGGAGGCTAAATCGGGAAGTAGGCAAAGTAAGAATCATACGGGGCCTGGAAGCTGGGAAAGCAATTTAGGTCCGATCTAAGTGCTATGGGGCGCTATTGGATGAGAGTGGGGCTGTTAAGTGGGTAAATGGCATGATCTGACTTAGTCTTTCAAAGTTTACTGCATCTGCCGTGAGGAGAGTGGAGCAACAGTAGGTACATTTTTAATGCAACTGGAACCATAGAAGAGTTGTTAATAAGGAAATGTGGAGGGGAAGTGAGGGCGGTTGAGTCTAGGCGCCGCTGTGGTAGGAGGGGCCGTGAGGGGAGTGAGGCCAGAGCAGAGCTCTGAGGAGGAGAAGCCTGGTGTTCCTTGAGACGGCCTGAGGTGAAAGGGTCAGCCTCCAGCCTACCCGAGCCCCCAGAGCTGCCCTGTGGCTGCCTTGTCCTTCAAGTGCAGGAGCCAGTTGAAACGTGGGGAATGGAAGCCAATGTGACTGTCTCAGTCTGGCAAAACAAGCCGCAGGGGGCTGTTCGAAGTGTAGTGAGAAGGATGGGTACCAACCTGTGTCTGAAGCCATGTCCCCCGGAATCCTTGGAGGTGCTGCCCAACATCTCTGACCTGGGTCTGAGGGCTGTGCCCCGAGTCCCTACCCTGGCTCACATCGCCTGGATGCTATAGATGAAGCAGAGCCTTCTGCCCGGGTCAGGAGCATACATGGCCCCTGAGGAGCCCCTGGAAGCCCAGCCCTCTGATTGTCATGTAGCGCAATGCCTCAGGGCCCAGCCTGCAGGAGATAAGAGAAGAGGCTCCTGGCCTCGAAAAAGCCCTGCCGGCCCTAAGCCGCCTATGGAGCTGCAGGATGAGCTGCGCCACCTGCGCAGCCAGATGGCTAAAATCGTGGCGTCTGATGCAGTTTCGGCTTCATTAACAACAGATTTCTTACCTCCAGAAAGTTCAAAGGTCTCTCCCCGCTTACCTTGTTTTGGATCTTCATTCCACTCTACAACTTCCTTCACCGTTAGTGACATCGCCGAGGAGACCCAGGTAGACTCCCTGAGCTTCCATCAGTCCTCCTGATTTGTTCTGCCAGCCCTGATATTTGCAAACCAGAACACAGAGCTACTGTGTCTCTCTGTCCCAGGCCAGCAGCTTTGCAGACATGATGGGTATCCTGAAGGACTTTCACCGGATGAAGCAGAGCCAAGATCTGAACCCGAGTTTATTGAAGGAGGAAGACCCTGCCTTCCTTATCTCTGAGTTTACTCTGAAGGAAGAAGATATCAGTAGAAGAGGAAACTGATGGCACTGAGCTCTGCAAACTCAGTCTCCTGCTCCGGGAATTCCTTCAATAGCTACCTTCCTCACAGCAGTTGTTTCTGCCTCTCAATTAGAAATCTTCTGCAACAGTCTTGCCGAAAGCTTGGACTAAAAGAGAAGAGCTGCATTATATGTTTTCCATATTTCAAACTTAGCAGAAGCTAAGGCCTGTTTTGAGCTGAGACATGTTGCAGCTAATTGTATAGGTTGGAATGTCCCAGTTTAAAGGGTGAGATAGAAGTTTCTGTTTTTCTTGTCCCTGGGTGAAAACAGGTCCTAAGTGAATGACCAACTTTATTGTATTAAACTCTGGACATGTAATATTAATTTATTTTCCAGAAAGTTTGTGCAATGTATACTTCCACTTTACCCAAACCAACATTTAATATTATTTTTCTTTATCTTTGCCAATTTGATAACCAAAATTTTAATTCAATTGTTTAATTCACATTTCCTTTACTTACTAATTAGGTTGAACATTTTTTACATGGTTTTTAGCCTTTTTTTCTTTTGTGAATTTTATGTTCATATAAGTGCTCATTCTTTAATATGGTGTTAGTATTTTTTTCTTGGTGATCTGTAAGAGCTCTTTCTCTAGGAAGGGTATTAAGACTGTCTTTGTCAATTTTTGCAGACAAATTCCCAGAGTGACTTTTACATTCAATTTTTAAATTTTTATTGTAAAAATATCACACGTACAAGCAGGTATGCTCCAGTTTTCTGTTGCTGCATAACAAGCCACATCACAATGTAGTGGCTTTAAAACAACCAACATTTTATTGTATCTCACAATTTTATGGGTCTCAGCTGGGAGCTTTTTCTCTCTCATGTCTTATTCACCTGGTAGATTGGCTGACCTGAAGGGCCTCAAATGGCTTTACTTGTATCCTTCTATCCCAGCCATGGCACTAAGCGGTGCCATGGCTGGGATAGAAGGAAGGCTGAGCTCGGCTGGAATTGCCAGCTGGAGCACCTAAATGTGGCTGCTTCTGCACGGTGGCCTCAGGGTACTCAGACTTCTTAATTGGAGGCTCAGAATTCCAAAAGACAATATCCCAGAAACAAGGCAGCAACTTCCTGGCCTTTTATGACCCAGACTCAGAAGTTACATAGTGTCACCTCCGCTGTGCTCTATGGGTCAAAGCAGTCATGAGCCCTTCCAGATTCAATGGGAGGGAACACAGAGGAGGGCCAAAGAATTTGTGACCATGTTTTCAAACTTCCATAGGGTACAAAACATTTCAAAGAATAAAACAAATTCCACTTCACCTTTTAAGTTGTTTATAATGTTTTTAGTAAGCAACTGGTTTTTAAGTACTTACATTAATCTCTTTCTTCTTCTTTGTGATTTCTTCCATTGCTTTGTAATTCATTTTAAAAAATTATTTTCAAAGTGTGTGTCTACAAAATCAAGGACATTATCAGTTACTATATTGGGAGAAATGACTTTACAGTCTTTAGATACTTTAAGTACTATGTATTCTGGCTGCATTCATTTAATATAATTCTTAATCCTTTTCCTCTTTAAATTTCCATCAGTGATACATTGGAAAACTCATCTAAAAATTCAGGTTAGCCATACATTTAATTATATAGTTGCTGTGTGGAGGGGAAAAAAAAGAAGTGTGACTAAATAGTTCTTGCTTCATACTTTGCCACATTTCTGGTTCATTCTTCCAAAATGAACTGAAATGCAATGAGCTACATTTGGTCTGTGTAGCTAGTAGTTCCCATCAGGTGTTGCGATGGTACTCAAATATTGAAAAATTTGATTCATGTCATAAATGTGATTGTAGCACTCTTTCTTACAGTGTTCTGAATGACAAAGCAGAAAGGTGTCCTCCTATAACAGTATTTAATTAGTAATTATTTTAAAGGACATTCTTCTGGCTAATAGAGAGGAAAGAACTCCTTGTAAACATATATTGTAAAAACTCAATAAATGCTAAATGATGATGCTTATCTCATGCTCTAAAAATTTAAGTTGAGATCTTTTCAGTTATTTTCTCTGTTTCCAATAGTGCATTTCAAAAACTGGTTTTGTCTTCTGATTATGGAACTGTGAAAGCTGTGCAGAAAGAAATAAATTGAATAAGATGTATGACACACACATAATCGTGATCTTCAGTGTTTCTATTTATCATGTGTATCTTTCTCCTATTTTATTTTCACCATATCCAGAAAAAAAAATTGGAGGAAGAAAACATTGGAAAAATCTTATTGTCTAATGCAGTTAATCACTGTGAGGGCGGGGGTCATATCTTTTTTGTTTTTTTTCAACATTTTACCTCCAGCACTAAGCATTGTGCCTTGCACATAGTAGTGCCCAATGAATATTTAGTGAAGAATGATTTGGGTAGAGGCACAAAAGTATTTGCCAGCCTGTTCCTGTGATCTGGTCTGAATCTGGAGAGTTTCTTTTTCATGGAGGCAGCTATGTGTGTGGAGCATCTCCTCCATATCTGTTTCCACTACTTGCTATTCATACCACACAAGCAATGGACTGGAAAAGTCAAGCCCTTGAGTCCATTTACCATCTGAACTTTATTATGAGAGATCATTTGAGATTCCATGGCTTTCCAGAGACAAAAGTTCTCAAATCACCTATGGTTAGCCCAAACTTTATTTATGTCTGAATATCCACAAGTTGAGCCAAAGTTCAGAATGCTGCTGGGTCCACCCGTCAGGCCCGAGTACACGTCAGAGGTTGGGCCTTGTGTTTTGAGTACACTCGTGTTTTATAGACATTCAGCAGCTAGAACCATTCAAGTAGTTCTTCATTTTGTGTTGAACACAGAATACAGGTAAAGTCCAGAACTATACTCTCCAATATAGTAGCCATTACCCACAAGTGGATATTTAAATCCAAATTAATTAAAATTAAATAAAACTAAAAATTCAATTGCTCAAATGTACTAGCCACGTTTGAAGTGCTTAAATAGCCATTTGTGGCTAGTGGCTACCATATTGAACAGTGCAAAATGAGAACATTTCCTTTATCACAGAAAGTTTTACTGAATAGTACTGTTCTAGAATATATCACATTGCAGAAATTCTAAATTAGATACCCAATTCTGCACTTATTTCCTAATCGACCAATCCTGGCTTTCAAATCTTTTTATTTATCTAAGTGTCTAAAGCTTCCCTGTTTAAATCTTTTTTGAACAACAAATATAAATAATATTTCCTGAACAAGTCTCTGTGAAATATACCAAAACAAAATAGAGACTATCTACTATGCAAAACACAGAGTTAAATTTCTGAAATTCAGTTTAAATGGGGAGAAGTCCCATATGACTCGTAAAAAGTCTAAATTACACATGGTTTATAAAGCATACTCAACTAAATTACATCAAAAGCTCAGACAAAACCTGAAAGTATTGCTGAATTAAAGCTCTACCAGACCTGATTTGATACATAATAGAGAATAATTTCTAACTCGAATACTACTGTATGCAAATTGGATGGAAATGTGTTGATGGCAGAGATCACTCCTCTTAAATAAACCTAACTTTTCTCCCTGAGGTATTACTTCCTTATAAATTTCCTTCCTCTGTAGCAACTGTCCACATCCTTTCTAAATTATGTGTAACCTGTATTAATGGAAATTAAATTAATGGGAACCTAGCACATAATATAACCATGAAAAGCAATAACTGTATACTAAAAAAAAGGTTTATTTGGACAAAAGCTATATATAGTATATGTGTAAAAATAAATAAGTGCATATTTGCATACACAGAAATACAAAAAATTATTCTCTCTCCTAATCAGCATACAAAGACCTCTAATATCAACTAAATGTGCACTTACATTTCGGTCAATAACAGCATCTTTTATTGAAGTGTGTCTTTATACATTGCTGGAATGTAATTTCTCCTATGATCCCAAAACAATACACTTTGATCATAATCCAGCTTCTTGTTGTCTTTCCAATTGAGTAAAAGTATCCTCTTTTTTTTCTACTTCAGAAGCTGTTCCGGAAGTGGAGTAGCGTCGGGTGAAGAGACAGAAACCAACCCCAGACGTGCCACAGGAAGGCACAAGCACGGACGGTAGTCCTCGATTCCGCAGGCGGGCCGAGTCTATATGTAAGTGTGAGAAGCCATGGAGGGCGCGGTGGCCTGGGGGCCGGTGGTCCAGAGGCGCGGCAGCTGCGGTGGCGGAACTCACTGTCGCTGTTCGGGAGACAGGGGCTGTTGGCAGACCCTGGGGTACCTGGCCTGCCTGCAGGTCCTATCTCCCACCTTCATCTCCACTGCAAAAGCCTTGAGACCATCGCTACTAATGCCAGGTTTTTAAATCCCTGAGAGTAAAATACATGTGCAGAGTGTGATTCGAGCTGATTTTTAAGCCCAGGCATGTTGAATAGAGTCTTAAAATAATCATTGCCAGAGGACCTGACTAGATATCCAAGTGTTCACCAGATGCTAGAAGCTAGATTTTGCAAAGGAAAATTGCTAACTTAAGCTTCTTTTCATGATTCAGCAGAGGGTTTTAAGTAATAAAAGATCTGGAGATTTGTAAAATAAATAATTCCAGTGCAAATGGGAAAATTAAAATAATCTTATCATCTCTCAGTCACGTCTGTATGTGCTTTTCTACCATTATCAAATTTCTCTTAATTGGCCCAATATTTTTCTGGCTGATACTTTACAGTTTTATGAGTTGTAATGAAGAAATGATTCCTATACTACCAAATGTAAAATAGATAGCTAGTGGGAAGCAGCTGCATAGCACAGGGAGATCAGCTCGGTGCTTTGTGACCACCTAGAGCAGTGGGATAGGGAGGGTGGGAGGGAGACACCAAGAGGGAGGAGATATGGGGATATATGTATACATATAGCTGATTCACTTTGTTATAAAGCAGAAACTAACACACCATTGTAAAGCAATTATACTCCAATAAAGATGTTAAAAAAAAAAGAAATGATTCCTTTCAGATGACTGAAGTGCCATGTACTAAATTTTCCTAAAGACAATCTAGGAAGTATGAAACAGAGCATGATATAATGTATATGGTTTCATTTATATACAATATTGAATATATCAACAGTGAAAAATAATAACAGCATGCCAGAATTTCTTTTACTCCTTAACAGATCTCTCAGTAGAAGCAATTAAAATGTAAAGTACATCATTAACTTTTGAACTTCGACAGAAAAAAATATCATACATTTCTGATGAGTAGACATTATCTCATAGTATCCACAGCCATCTTATGCATATTACCCTTGCCTGGTCTTAAGTGTGACTTCTGGACACACAACTCAAAGTTTCCTAATATTTAATAGTACAATGGCTTTTTATAGTCTACTTAATTTTATTTAGTAATTGAAAGAATGAATAGTTAAGATTCCTCAGATTTTTGTGTTCTTGCTGGAGGTGCACTTGAACAAAAAGAAAAACACAGTATCTAGCCCTATAGTTAATGCACATGACCACATCCTGTCTAGAATGAATCCATTCAGAGTTCCTGGAGAAATGCAAATACATTATTCATTTTCCTAATGTATCACATTTTACTACAGGCACCACTAACTCTATCAAGGCCAGATGTTAACCAAATGAAATATTTATAATGCAAAACCACTAAATTAAAAAATATATGCTCATTTAAGCAACAGGTTATAGAACTCAAGCCAATCACATATTTTGGAGAAGCTGAAGGAGGATGCCTGACGTGTGTTACATTCATAATGTCAGGGTAAGGTTCTGAACTCAATCCAGAGAAACTGTATAACTGTTGCAGCCAACTAAAGCTCAGCTGCTTCTGGATTTCTTGTAACAAAATCTTGCTGCCAAGGGCACTGATGGGCTCACCCAGTAAAAAATTACAATAATAACGTTAAAGTAAATCATAAAAATGCAGAAGGTGGTTATTATAGGGCAGAGGAAAGGAATTGTTTTTAAAGTTATGATGGAAATATCAAAAATACATTTTATTGAACTTTTAAAAAATTAAACTTTGTTTTTAAACTAGGGTGCAAAAGCAAGGAAATGTAAAGGTTGTTCAATAAACGATTTCATTCAATGGTCAACAGCAATGATTCAGCAAGTGAAAATAAAAATTATATTTATTTAACATAGTCAATTCAGGCAGAACTGAAGCTTATATTCTGATAGTTTTCTAGTAAAAAATAACCAGATGAAAGTCATTTTTAAGGAGGAATTTTGACTGAAAGGGAACAAAGAACTTGAATGCATGTCTTCTCAGTGAAAATGAACTTGGCATATGCTTAATTTCACATAGTATAAAACTAAATATTTCATGTGGTTTTTAAGTTCTAGGAAGAAATTCATTTGAAACAAATGTAGAAAATGACCCAAAAATTTAAATATGAAAACTATGACAGACTTACATTTAGGGAAATAGATCATAATAAGTAATCCTCTGTATGCCCTCCAAAAGTAAAGAATGTAAGTTTTTAAATTAGTTTTTGGATAATCTGGAATTTCCTTTCTGATCATCTTTATACCTTCTGAAAATATAGATTCCTGAATCATATATCATAGACAGTTTGGTAGATTCCATATTTTCCTCAAGTTGAATAACATATTTCTAAGTGACATTTATCAGAGAAACAAGCTCCATTTGCTCCTTAAAATACCTGATGTGTCTTACACACAGTAAGCACTAAATAATATTCTGAATTGAACTGAATTATTTCCACTTTCTGTTCAGAGATTAATGTGTCTCTTGGATTCACACTAGAGAGATGGTGTCTCACACATGTGGATTAATGAGCTACATCTGTAACCAAAAATATCCATGGAAAACCTGCTGAACTGATCCATATCTGTTTTATTAATCAAGCCCAGTGTGGAAGGGCTTTCTTGTGGTTGTACTATATTTTGGAGATAAATAGAGTGGGGAAACCACACTTCAATTTAGAAGTTGTTCGAAACATTGAAGAACGTAGGGTTTTGTATTATATGACAGCAATAAAGTCCAATCCTTGATGGTTGTAATGCTGATATATAAGTATATAAATATCCTGTATGTATAATTTTACTGCAGAACATTATGACAGTGGCCAAGAAGACCCTAACCATTTAATATGGAATTTACTTCTTGCTGCCACTCTCTTCCTTCCTCATTTTTTAAAAACAAAAACGTTTGGGTTTTATTTTTAAGCCAGCAAGTTAGGAACAGCCAATAGTTGAAGCAGATGGCTAGAAGTCAGAAGCCCCAGATTCTATCCTTGATTCTCCTACCAACTGGGAATGTGGCCTTGTGCAAGTCATGAGAGTAAATCTACAATAAAAGGGGGTTATAATGCCTTACACATGCATGGTGCTTTATGATCTTACACAGCACTTTCAAATATGATATATTATTTGACCTTCCTCACAGCCTCCTAAGACCCAGAGACACTAAATCAATTGTTCACAGTCATCTCAATATCAAATGTCAGAGCGAGGAACAGACATATATGAGGATTCCAAGCTGGTCTTTGTCGCCTTTTCTCTACGCCACACTGCCATGCTATGGTACCTCCAAAGCTGGGCTGTCCAATATGGTAGCCATGAGCCACATGGGGAGATATAGCACTTGAAATGTGGCTAGTCCCAATTGACATGTACTTGATTGTAAATTTACACATAGAATTTCTAAGACCTTGAACAAAAAAAATAATGTAAGCTATCTTATTAATATTTTTATATTGATTCCACATCAAAATGATAATATTTTTGATATATTGAGTTAAATAAACTGTTATTAAAATTAATTACACCTGTTTCTTTAACTTTTTTAATGTGACTACCAGAAAATGTAAAGTCACATACATGGCTATTGTTTCTGTTGGTCAGAACTGGACTAAAGGATTCCATTGTTCAGAGTCCACAGTACGGATTTCACAGACCTGGACTTCTTTATACACCTGTCTTGATGTAGCTGAGACCAATTTCCAAAGACTCTGTCAAACATAGAGCAATGTAGATTCGCAACAATAATTCAGTCATTCTTACCCATCTTTTATAGGCAGGAGGAAAGTCAGACTTTGTTAGTTGATGCCTCAAATTCCTCATTCATTAAAAGGTCTCATTTTATACTTGTAGAATGATTGAAAAGCTTAGAGTAAAAGTACCTTGGGGGGCTTCCCTGGTGGCGCAGTGGTTGAGAGTCTACCTGCCGATGCGGGGGACGTGGGTTCATGCCCTGGTCCGGGAGGATCCCACATGCCGTGGTGCGGCTGGGCCCGTGAGCCATGGCCTCTGAGTCTGCATATCTGGAGCCTGTGCTCCACAACGGGAGAGGCCACAGCAGTGAGAGGCCTGTGTACCACAAAAAAA
>NW_020174703.1:5013016-5075517 GCF_003031525.2 Neophocaena asiaeorientalis asiaeorientalis
AAAAAAAAAAAAAAAAAAAAAAAAAAAAACCTTGGAAAGAACTATAAATTATATTTATGACTCTGTAGCACACCTTATTTTAAAATGTGTTCCCATTAAACATTATGAGTGAATGAGACATTGGACTATTAGGTGATATAGGCAATGTAAAATAATAACTATATATAAATTTATTATAAAATATATATATATATAGAGAGAGAGAGTATATTTTATTCCCCCTACCAACTCTTTAAGATATTTTATATATAATCCCTAAATAAGTAGCTTATTTCTGCTTTGAAAAATCTAAGTGAAAGTCCTCAGGAAAAATGGGTTCATATTTAGGAGAAAAAAAAATATATAGCAAAAGACAATAATCAGGCTCCCTGACTTCAGACTATACTACAAAGCTACAGTCATCAAGACAGTATGGTACTGGCATAAAAACAGAAATACAGATCAATGGAACAGGATAGAAAGCCCATAGATAAACCCATGCACATGTGGTCACCTTATCTTTGATAAAGACCACAATACTGAAAAGTAAAATCTATTTGGCATTTATTATGCAGTCTCAGGCACTATACTAAGAGTTAGACCAAGATTATCTCATTTAGGGATTTAAAAATTAGCAGCAGAGAGCAGAACCAACTTTTAATGGTTAAAAATTCTTAACCATTACTGCCTCTTAGGTCAGTGCTGTTTGAAGTCACAATGTGAGCTATGGAGACAGTATTAGAATATGAGGGAATATTGGGCAATAAGAGCAGAGCTCTGCCCTCAAAGAGGACACAAGTTGGCAGACTTGTGAACATGTTTTTGAAAAATACATGCTTATAAACAAGATTATATGAAGGAGGAATTACTCTTCACTTTCTAAAGGTTTCTTTACGTTACGATAGAAATTTTTATAGCAATGTTCTCCAGTGTGTTAAAACTTACCTATTATTTATAAAGCAAAGGTCTAATGTAAAACAAAACTATATAATATGAGTTTCAGAGCTTTGTTTTTCTCTATGCATAATACCCACTTGGAGGAAAGTAGGCTGAAATAACCTTAAATATTTTCTGGAAAAAGAAGAACTGATGCCAAATAATCAAAATGGCACTGAAAATCACAAAACAGTGAAAATTGAAGAGTTTTATAACTTTTTATACAATAAAAATAATATGTTACCTTTGAAGGCTGACATTAAAAATTGTGTATGTAAGCTAATCACATATTAATATTTTTAAAGATTTCAAATATATAACTTATTGCCAGTTTCTTAATGTTCATGCTTACCTGGAATGACATTTTAAAAAATATTAACAATAGCCAACTCTAGGTAGCAGAATTTTAGATATTTCTGTACTTATTTATACTTTTTTGTAATAATTACAGAATAAGCAGGTATTGCTTTTATAATAAGTGAATAGAAAATTTATTGTAATCAATTCCAAAATTGATTGCAAATGAGAAAGGCAAAAATTATCTTGGGGGGAGCATAAAATGCAAATTTTGTTCTCAATCACAAAATTTTAAAATAATAATATATTTTATAGGTTTTTCTTTCCAGTCATTATTGCCCTTCCATTGATTCAAGATAAAGCAACCTGTGGACTACTCAGTTTCTCTAGACAGTGAGGGTGAAAGGTAGATTGGGTTTTCTAGATTTTCTTGAGAAAGCAATTTACCCTCAGCTGTGAACATGAGTATAAAGATCAAGGTTGTAATATGAGCTCTTAAAGCTCAAAGTTGTTATTGCAGCAATCAGAAAAGCAGAGCATCATGTGAAGTGTACCTCTTCACCGTAAAACAAACTGACCATAAATCATTTCTAACGGTATCTACTTAAAACTGGCCTTAGACCTTGAGATGTATAAAATGTCATGTGAGAATATATTATATAATCATATCTTTGAGCAGGATAGGGTCTTAGTGATGCTAAAAAGTGAAATATAGAGCTGTTTTGGGCATCTCTTTCAAATATTCATGGAGAAATATTTAGTCTGCTAACTTCTTTTATGACAGCAACACTAAAATTTTACTACAAAGAAAACTCAGAAATGAGTTCCTTGTGTCATTTGATCATTAAATCATAAATCCACAGACCATTAGAGCTGAAAGGGACCTTCTAGACTATCTCATCCAATACCAGTATTTTACAGATGAGAAAACTAAGAAGCATAAATTATTTTCTCAGGAAAAAGTGAAACCACTGAAAAATATCCCAAAGTATCCAGGAATTTCTGTAAGCTTTCATAGGAAGGAGTAGGTATTTCAAATCCTACCAGAACTTGATAGTTTGGTTGTGGGTACTCCTGGGCAAGGAAGAAAATATACTAATATTGGCTAATTCATATAATATATGAAAAACACATTCACAGTGAATGCCTATAAAGTAAAAACCAAAAGCATAACAAAGCCAATGATTTCAGACTAGATCACTCACTCATTACTCAGCTTCCTTTCTTCAGTGAGTCAAATAATTGAAAGGAGCTTTCTTTGCCACTTTTCAGACACAAATCATCTATTATCCTGGCTACTTCCACAGTTGCTGATAGACCAAAGAATAATGGGACATTCATTACTTGAGTTAAAAAAGAAAGGGTGTCAAAATCCTCCTGATTTTATGCATTTATGAAAAATATGCTTATAATAAAATTATATGTATTAAAAACATATTCCTCATCCCCCCCAAAATACATACTACACGTTATGGAGATTGTCCTGGAACAAGTACATATTAAGACTCTTTTTCTAAGTTTGTCTAAGAAACTGAAATAGTAACACTTGATTTTAAGGAAAATAGGACAATGCATGTACTTGTACTGTCATCTATAAAATAGGAAGAAGAGTAGGTTCTCACAAAGCTGTCTAAGGATTAAATCAGTAACAGTTGTAAAGTGCTTAGTTCAGTGCTTGGCACATAGTTAACATTCACTAAGTGTCAGATAGTAGTCCTGGTAGTGATATTATTATTTAAAACACGATGACTCCTCCAAACACACCCTTGCCCTCAGTCAAACCAAACTCTTGAGATTCCCCTCACTGTTTCATGGCACATGCTGACCCCTTTCCAAATGTTCTTTCCCTACTTCCCCTGGTGAACGCATCAGCCAGGCTTCAGCTATGAAATTCCCTCCTCTAAGTTGTCTTCCCTCATCCCTGCTCCTGACTTAGCTGCATTCACTCATTTCCCAGGGTGCCCTGCAATATGCCTCTTCTAGCAATTGAGACATGACTTTTTTTTACTTGATTTCCCCCCTCTCCCATCTAACACACACATGCACGCACACACATGCACGCATGTACGCATGGAACTGAAGGTGCATCACACACATATTTTTGTATCTCTATAGAAACACCTATTGAAATGAATGAACTAACTCCTATATAAAAAAATAAGTGATTTTTTTCTTCATAAGTAGTTATCAGGCTAGAATGTGTACCTAGTGGCCTCAGTTTTGAAGGGGAAAAGGGGTGAAGGATATAGTGGAAGAGCTTGGGGATACAACTTGGCAGCCCTGGGCCCTGGCTCTGCCACAAGACTAACCTTATGGTCTTCAGTGAGTCATTTAACTGCCTGGACTCACTCTCCTTCTTAGCAAAATGAATGAGTTGGGCAAAATATTCTCTGAAGACCCACTCAGTGCTAACATTTATATGATGCTAAACATTGGTTCATCTCAGTGGTTCTCAAACTTCAGCAGGGATCAGAACCATCAGGTGGGCTTGTGAAAACTGATTCCTGGTCAGCGGGTCTGAGATGGGGCCCAAGAATTTGTATTTTTTATAATTTCCCAGGTGATGCTGAGGCTGCTGGGGGTGATGGTGCACCAGACTTTGAGAACCAGTGATTAATCTTCTTAACACAGGATATCCTGACACTGTCCTTTTGCCACCTGGCAGACAGTAAATTCACAGTAGGGTGGAGGCAAATAAACCCAGGCTTCTGTGAAGCTGCCATCAGGAAGACTGTGTGCCTTTGGTGAGTCCCAAGAGTGGCCACAGAAGGCAGACTTTGCTGACCGTAACAGTTCTGTTAAAGACCAACGTTGTGGGCAAGGGACAGCTCGAGTTCACAATGCTGCAGGGCACAGAAAACAAATTCTAGGGTTTGAACCATCTGTTAAAGCCTACTGCTTCTGAAGTCACAATGGATCACAATTGCCATCTAGTGATAGCTTTGAATTACTGCATCTAGAGACTGCAGAATGAAATGATGCTTTAATTTGGAAGCTACTACTTTTTACCAAACTGTTCAAGATGAGAACTTCTGAGAACAAGCTCTAAAGTATGCTGGTCTTATCTACACTTGTACCTAGGCACTGTAGAAATAAACAGGCATATATCACTTACTCTGTGCTAGGCACTGTTCTAATACTGTATCTGTGTTCAGTTATTCACAGCAACCCCATAAGACAGATACAATTATTATGCCCACTTTATAAACAGGAAATACAACTACAGATGTACAAAGAAATTAAGAAACTTGCCTGAGGTAGAGTGGTAGAGCTGGAATTGAACCTAGACAGCTCCTGGAGAGATATTCTCTTATATCAGCAATTTAAATACACAGGTAATGGAAACAATTGGTACCCGCACAGTAGTCCCATCTTTACCATGGTTTTCTTTTCTGCAGTTTGTTACAGTCAACCACCATCTGAAAACATCAAATGGAAAATTCCAGAAATAAACAATTCATAATTTTTAAATTGCATGCTGTTCTGAGTAGCATGATGAAATCTCATGCCCTCTCACTCTGAGCCACCCAGGATATTAATCATCCCTTTGTCCCATCAGTTAGTCATTTAGTAGCTGGTTCAGTTATCAGATCGACCGTGGCAGTATCTCAGTGCTTGTGTTCAAGTCACCCTTATTTTACCTAATAATGACCTCAAAGCCCCAGAGTAGTGATGCTGGCAACTCACATATGCCAAAGAGAAGCCATAAAGTGCTTCTTCTAAATGAAAAAGGGGAAATTCTTGACTTAATAAGGAAAGAAAAAAATCATATGCTGAGGTTGCTAAGATCTAGAGAAAGAACAAATTTTCTATCTGTGAAATTGTGAAAAGGAAAAAGAAATCCATGCTAGTTTTGCTGTCACACCTTAAACTGCAAAAATTATGGCCACAGTATGTGATAAGTACTTAATTAAGATGGAAAAGACATTAACTTTGTACAATAAGATATTTTGAGAGACCACATTCACATAACTTTCATTAAACCATATAATTGTTCTATTTTATTATTAGTTATTGTTGTTAATCTCTTACTGTGACTAATTTATAAATTAAACTTTATCATAGGTATGTAGGTATAGGAAAAAACATAATACATAGGGTTTGGTACTATTCAAGGTTTCAGGCATCCACTGGGGGTATTGGACCATATCCCCCACAGATAAGGGGTACTACTGTGAATAGTTCCCAGATATGGGTCTGAAAATTTTTATGAAATATATACTGAAGAATTAATTTTTTCTGATTCTTCCAAATGAAATCAGCTCATGTATAATAACTAAAGAGATGTATCTACCTACACAAAGACACCACAATGCAACAAAAACAGCACCAACTTGGAATCAACTTCCAACTTGCTGTGCAACTTTGGACAGGTTGCTTAACCTCTCTGGGCCCCACTTTCTTCATCTATAAAGTAGAAAAAATTAAAATGGAGTTCACGTGGTTTGAAGTTCTTTAAAGCCAGATTAAATTTTTGAGAACTGCTCAAGTTATCCAGTGAATGTTGTCACAAGAGCAAATAGGGAGATAATGGAAAGTAACCATACTTGTTGTTCTCAAATTGTCCTGCACATGGGAAAGGAGACAGAACAGCAGGTTAGATCTCCTGGTCTATTATGCAGACGTGCTTGTGGTAATAATAACACTCATGGTGAATGCAGAGAAGTAGAGCTCAATCAGGGAGATCTATGTTTCACTTCTCTTCCTGAGTGCTGCACTTGGCTTGTGCACGTGAACTCTGCACCCCTGTATATTCCTGTCTTCCAAGAGTCCTCACCAAAGCACTCCTGCAGAAAAGTTGAATCTTTGCTGGTGGATTGAGGTCCAACCCCCCTCACTCCAGACTTCTTTTATCAGATTTCCTTGGATTTAAAAACCTGCTCACTGCTAAGCCTTTTAACTCTTTAACCTAAGACTTCTCAGTTACCAAACCATTTCTAACCTCAATAAACCAAACACTACAGGCTGGTTATCAAACCAAAATACTAGTGGTACAGAAACACAAAGGTTGGTTATTTGCTTGGTGCTGAGCTCTGATTGAGCAGAAAAAATCGGTATTTCCAGCACCTATTAAAGGATCTTTTGGATTGAATACATAGAGTGTAATTATGTGTTACAATTTACATGAGAATTTTCCTTCAAAGAGCTCGTTTCTATAAAGTTATTTTTAAAATAAAGATCCTCAAAATAAGGTGATGGTACCTAAATAATAGTGACTCAGGATACGTTTTTATAGAGAGATCCTAAAACTTGCTGATATGAAAAATGTTTCCTCAGTATTTAAAATAGTCAAACTCGGGCTTCCCTGGTGGCGCAGTGGTTGAGAGTCCACCTGCCAATGCAGGGTGTCCGGGAAGATCCCACATGCCGCAGAGCGGCTGGGCCCGTGAGCCATGGCCTCTTAGCCTGCGCGTCCGGAGCCTGTGCTCCGCAACGGGAGAGGCCACAACAGTGACAGGCCCGCATACCACAAAAAATAATAATAATAAATAAAATAAACTAGTCAAACTCATACAAACAGTAATAGAATGGTGGTTGTGAGGGGCTGGGGGCAGGGGAAATGGAGATGTGCTGTTCGGTGGGTATAAAAGTGTCAGTTATGCGAGATGAATAAGTTCTAGAGATCTGCCGAAGGACATTTTGTTTATGGTTAATGATACTGTACTATACCTTTAAAAACTTAAGAGGGTAGATCTTACGTTATCTGTTCCTACCATGAAAGAAGGGAGGGAGGGAGGGAGGAAGGGAGGGAGGAAGGAAGGAGGAAAGACTGTTGCTGTCCAAGTAAGGTCAGACTTTAAAAACCGCAGTAACTTTGAGAAACTATTTTTTAGGGAAATAGGATTAGTTTTCAACATTATTCTTTGTGATCTATGCAATGTCATAACCATAACTTTCCAAAACTTAAATTCAAAATATTATGCATTTGTCAAAATAAATATTAAATTTTAAAAGGACTATATAAGGTCTCAGAATTTTTGATGCAAAAAAAAAAGGAACATATCCTAAACTTTGAGCCTGAGCAACCAGATAGATAAGTGGTAATATCATTTTCCAAAATAGGGAAGCCTGGGGTAGAATTAGTTTTTTAAAACTTATAATCCTCTAATCATGTTAGTTAATTTCATTTCAGAATTAATTTTTTAAAGTGAAAGGAATTTTTAATTCAAGAGGATTTGGGATATGTCACCACCTTTTTAAGGCTGAGCCATGTTTAGCAACAGTGATATTCCACCACCATGTGGACTCCCACTCTGAGATAGAATTCTGAACCAGACAATCAGCCTGATCCAGTGTGATGTTTCAAAATATTCTTTTGTAAAATAGTTTCAAAAACCCATGACTGGAGAATTATAAAATCATGCCTTCTGTCTAGGACATGTTTATAAATATGCATAATGGAAGCCTAGCTCTCCACTCTTTCAAGAAGTAAGGTAAAAGTCCATGGCTCAGTTCAAAGGAATGTTAAATACTGGCCTGAGATTTATACTCTTGGGAAAGAATGTTACAGTGGAAACAGGGAAGAAATGTGCTTGGTTTGTGAGCCAGTGGCTCTTTTGTGGGAACCAGAGTCTTGAACTTTCAGGCAGCTGTATTGTACTGAATGTGGCCGCAAAGATCTGGGGACAGTGCCATCATCGCATCACCCATATATGATTGCTAAGAGCAAGAAAACCTTTGGGGGTACAGAGACTTAGCCAAAGTCGCCGTAAATCTGGATAGAACCAAAACTAAGTAAACAGTATTCTAAAAATGGATACAGGAATTATTTTACTTATATGTAGAGAAAACTGAAGGGACACCAAATTCCAAGGAAATGTGGTTCCTTTGTCAGGTCCCCCTTTTTCAGAGAATGCCTCCTTTTCAATATTTTAGTTTGTCTGATGGATACTAATTAGCTACAATTTTTTATAGATGAAGACATGAAATTCTCATGGCATATAAAGACAGGGACCTTTCCATCTTCTTTATTGCTGTGTCCCAAGCAATTAGAATTTTACCTGGCACACAGCATTCAGCATATCTTTGTTGAATGAATGGAGGAAAGATGGAACAAATAGCTAAGTCAAAGGAAAAAATAGAAAGTAGAAAGGAATCTTCTCTTTCTAATTGTTTTTATGTAAAAAGCCATAATGTTGGCTGAAATCTAATAAAAATTACAAGAGAAAATTTTCTTTCAGGGGGAGCAGCTCTTGTATAATGCACTCTTTTTCTCTGGTGTCAGCACTGGGTTCTCATTGCCCTGCATATTTATAACATTCATTGGCACTGACTGAGCATTAACAGATCTTTATCTTGAGTTTCACCAGTTTTTACGTAGCCTACATATTTCACCCAGTCTTCATAGTCTTTGTCAAGGGGGCATCATCAAACTGGAGACTTAAAGAAAAAATTGAATAATTGACAGGCTGGCAACCACAAAATTTGATTTCTTTTGACCACCCACTCAGTTCTAAGATGCTATGATTCTAATTTGCCTTAAATTTACATCTGTTTGGTCTTCTTAAAAAAAAAAATTTTTTTTTTACATTAATTCATTCACCCTTACCAGTTCTGACCTCAAGCTCAAGGGCAGTCTTTTTTCCATTGCTTTCATTCTATCTGGCCGTAGCTATTGAGTAGCTATGGATTGAAGCTAGTAAAGAGAGAAAAATAAGAAACAAAAAAGGAAACATCCTTTTAGGAAAGCATTTGATGAGAAAATAGAAGCCTCACATATCTAAGGCATAGGCTTGCCTGGAATCTGGTCTGGATTTTAGAGGCTGTTATCACTTAGCCTCAAGTGGATCAGCATGAATCTGTTCTTGTATCCAATGTTCTTTGAGATCCTTGACTCTAAGACCTTTTAGAAATGTGTATAAGTCATTCTAAAGTGAGAAAATGAATAGGATGCATTCTATTAGAAAGCTAAGAGGAGAGAAAATAAATCTTTCCCATCTCCCTTTTTGGTGACATTATACTTTAAAAATAGGTATGGGGAGGAGCTCAGGGGAGGAATTTCAGTTAGGCTAATCTACTTACTAATAGAAGTTCTTCCAGGTTACAAGAGGCTTTGGCAAACATTGGTTGGCACATTCTTCCTAAAAGGTAAAAGACTTTTTCTTCCTTTGGCAGGTTTTAAAAGACACTTAAGAGTGTCAGGCAAACCTTCCAAACCATGGCCAAAAGCAGGTTAATCCAAAACACACAACATCCCCAGCCAGCTCAAGATCAACAAAAAAAAATTAGGTCTAGGGATTACAGGATGTTAACTGTGAAACATAATCCCGTGATATTTATGGCTCCGGAGACTGGGCAGAGCTACTCTCGAGCGCTGTGCAATACTCCTTACACTGGGGCAATTGCTCATATTTGAGGGCCTAACCATCAACTGGAGCAAGCTTGTAGAAAATTTGGGTTTTTGCTCCACTTCCCAAGCCTATCTAGTCAGACTCCGTGGGGAAGGAGATTGGGAACAAGGAAGGCCAATGAGTAAGGTGCAGATGTTCTGCACACCACACGTTGAGAATCACTACCCTGGAGTCTGGAGCAAGGTCCCTAAAGTCAGGAATGTCTCCAGCTCTAATTCCCTGCACCTAGCACTAAGGCTGGAACCTGGTAGATACTCAAGGACTATTTAAAGAATGAAAAGCAGTGAGTATTGATGGATGCCAAGGACTGTTGTAAGCACTCTACACATGTTAACTCATTTAATCCTCATAATAAACGACTATTATTAGCCTTGGCACTTGCTGGGCACTCTGCTCCCACACTGTCCAAAGTGTCACCTGACTGGTTCCTTTGTTACATTCAAATGTAAAGTAGCATCAGTTTTACACCCATCCCATCACCAGATCCTGTTCCTTTTCTTTACAGTATTTGCCTCTAAAGTTATCTCGTTTGTTTTTTTTGTCTGACTCCCTTCACTAACATTTAAGCTCCATGAGAATAGAAATCTTGCAAGTCTCATTTGTCACTGTATCTTTAATGCCTGACACACAATAGACACCAAGGAAATATTTAAATATTTAACTGAATGTATGTTAAAAACGCATAGTAAACGCAAAGTAAAGAAGCTGTGTTTGCTATATAATTTCTTCGTTCTCTCAGAACTTCCAAAATTTATTATGATAAGTATGAAAAGTGAAAGAAAGACTTCTAACCCAGAAATGTCCTGAAGCTGCTTTCCTGATCTACCTTGTCCCAAGTCAGAGACTGGACATGAGAAAAAGGGAGAACCAAGTAAGGGTTAAAATGGAAAGTCTGGAAGATTTTTCACTCTAGGGCATCAATATTTTCTTTGAAATGAATTCTTAGGACATCAGACACACCCATGTTCATACATAAGTAAAAATCATATTCCAAGATTAAATGTACATGATTTTTAGATTAACCAATGTTTTTATTAGCCACATAATGCCTGCTTTACTAGTTTAAAAAGCTGTACCTACATGACATCAGAAGAGCTAGTTAAATCAATGAAACTCAAGCTGATGCTTCAATTGTGATACCGTGCACCTCAGATTTGGACTTGAACCCCTGTACCGGGACTCGAAACCAGCCTAAGCCCAGATTGGGGCTCGAACCCACGGTCCTTTAATTAGAATCACTCATCCTGTGTCTGGACTTACTGAGGCTCAGGTTCTTTGTGTCTCAGCACAGAAGGAATTCAGCAAGAGGCAAAGTGATAGGCAAGAAGTAGATTTATTAACATAGGATGCTTGTAAGAGACACCAAGCGGGCAGGCAAGGGAGCTCTGCCCTGAGGATTAAGTGGGCTACAATTTTATAGTCAAAGGAAAGGGGGAAGGGAAAAGACTGCCTTCTTCGAGTAGACATGAGGCTTACATCACTAATTCCTCCTTCGTATCAGGCAGGAGAGTGTCTGACCCTATGAGGTCAAACTAGGATTATCATAGCGCTTATTCAAATCAGTAGAAGGGTGGTGACATTTTTCTTCCACCTAATGGCCTGGGGCATATCTCGTGCTTTTATTTATGGCTTTATAGTTAAGCAAGCCTGCTTTGTTCCACGACGTTCCAATAGCTATAGGGACTTCTACAACTACCTGTATAACTATGCTATTCTATCCCTATCAGTAGTAAGAAGAATGGGTAGACCAGTTCACTCCAAATGGTGAATGTGTCAGGATCATTGACCATTTTACCCTGTGCCAACAAAATCAAAATCAGGAACTGAATGTAGACTCAGGAGAGAGAAAGAAACTCATTTTAAATGGGTTTCTCACATGGTATAGCTCAAAACCACAGTTCCTTTGAAAAAGGCCACTAGCTAGTTGATGTCATATCAATACCAACCAAACTCCGGCAGGATTCTGACCATGGATGATCAAATCAACCTCCCCCTCTTCATTTATGGTAGTGGGTCTCAGGCAAACAATAGCTAGGGCCAAGGGATTGCTGCTGAATGAAGTTTTTTGTTCCAAGTCATTTTTACCACTTGCACTGAAATGCCAGAAATGAATGTTGTCAGGGATGCTGTTGGATAGAACATACTCAAAATCAACTAGAAACATTTAATAAAAAAGTTTTTCTTGTTTTATTTTGAGAATATCTTTTTGCTATGATCACTCAGGGAGTTAGCCAGACCTGGGCTGGCTTCATTAGTCATCTCAGAGAATGTGGAGAGATTATGGGAAAATCTTTCCATTTTTGAGAAATTGCTGATTACCAATCATATTCACTTCAGTCAGTCTTTGAGGCTTAGTACGAAACTTGGAAGTACCAAAGTAAATGTGGGAAGGGGCAGAGGAGGTCATGCAACCAACAGTGAGGTCTCTTCTTACTACAGAAAGGCGAAGATTCTTTGCAAAGACCTTCACCTCGAAAGAATCTTGCTGCCATCCACCCCACCCATTGAGAAAGATTTAATCAGAATTTTTAAAAAGATAGAAAGAAATTTGTTTTTATTTTAAAATTTTGCAAGTTCAATCAACAAATGTAATTTCCTTGTCCACTACCCAGGCCTTCAAAACCATCTGGGTTAACTCAAAGCCAGGTTTAGCACTTTTTGTTTCCATTTTGTGAGCAAAACATGATTTGGATTACAAATTTCTCTGAGGTTCATGCATAGAGCTGAGAGACTCTGTCATTTCCTTATCAGAAGCAACAGGAGAAATTCCAAATATGAAGACTCACAAAGATTTATTGCCTCAATTCCCAGCCTGACACTTGGCTCAGCACAGAGAGTACACAGCCAAAAAGAAGTCCTTTACTAAGGTATGAAAGGAACTGGCTGCTTGTGAAGTCCAGACTTGGGAGTGACACAAACAGGGGTTTGGGCTTTTCCAAGGCCAGCAGAACCTAGTCTGTTTGAAGTCGGATCAGTTGATTTCTTGAACATTTCAAATAAGCAAAATTCTGCAGGAAATGGGAGCCAGATGCATTTTTAACTCAGGAGTTCCTTGGAAGACAGGCAGAAAATAATTAGACGACATCCTCTAGTTTCATTTTGGCCCTTCTCCTAGACCTACCCTCTAGAACTATACCCCAGACATGTATGTAGAGACAGTGATGGAATAAACTCCAGGAGGGGTACAGGTAGAAGTGTATCTAAATAATAATTTGAATTTATTTAGATAATAATTTAAAATTTATTTACATAAGAGTTGTATTTAAATACAAAAAGAAACAATATGTGTCTGATATAAATGTAGACAAATTTTAAAATACTACATTATTTGGAAGAGGCTCCAAAACATTTTAGGAAGCATCTATTGTAAACTAGGCACTTTGTTGGCAATTTTCACAATGATCCTCTAAGGTAGGTTGTCATTATTCTCATGATACACTTAAGAAACTGAGGCTTCTTGAGATTCAGTGATTTGTCAGAGGCCACAATGACTGTAAATGAAGAGGCTCATCAAAGTAGTCCCCAAGTGGTCCTCAGGATTGAAATCTAAATGGAAAGAATCTAAGACTAAGCTTCTTCTACACTAGCTTTTGCTAGTCCTCCTTGTGGCCCAGGAATAAATGAGCAGCCTGTGTTGAAGATGAGTCAGGAGTGGTTGGCAGCTGTTGCCTGCGCTCTAGAGCCCATGAGCCACAACTACTGAGCCAGAAACACCACCACGCCAAGTAGGCACAGGCAACCTTCCCCCATGAACTCAGAGGGGAGAAGGAAGATGGACTCTCCTTCTCCAAAAAGCTTTGGCTTCAGACATTTAGAGAAAACATAAGAAACATGAAAAGAAGAAAACAGACTCACTTGGCCACACTAGCTTGGTCACTAGCTTGCTAATACCTTGTTCTTTGTTCTTGTGACTTTCACAGAAGATGAAATATTTCTTGCCTCTTAACTTCACATATGCTGCCCAGAAGCCCCCAGGTTCCCTGGAATTAAGGATTCCAAATATTCCAGCAATAATTTTCTGACACCAAGCTTTGGCTGACAGAGAGCAGATACATACCATGTTTGGTACAACTGATGTCTGGGGATTTTTCCTCTGCTTTCTTCTGCTTTTTCTTCCAATGAAACTGTCCCATTATTGGTTTTGATTTATTAATTATGATATTTCCCTTTCCAGAAATCTCATTTGCAAGATAAAAAAAAAAAGAATAAAAATGGTAACGGATAGCCATCCCTGGTATTTTGTTAGTTCTCCTCGGCTTTTGCTTTTGAACAGTCTGCTCTGTTTCTTGGGCACTTCTGTGTCAGCAAAGAAAATCATGGACATTTTAGCATGGAATTTTTTATGTGTATCCATGTTAATCAGGCCTACTCCTAACATTTGTGATGCTTTGGGCAAAAGTACAAGTGGAGGCCCTCATACCATACATTTAAGTATTTAAAAGTTATGGATTGGGACTTCCCTGGCGGTCCACTGGTTAAGACTTCGCCTTCCAATGCAGGGAGTGTGCGTTTGATCCCCGGTCAGGGAGCTAAGAGCCTCATGGCGGAAACACCAAAACATAAAACAGAAGCAATTTTGTAACATATTCAATAAAGACTTTTAAAATGGTCCACATTAGGCTTCCCTGGTGGCACAGTGGTTAAGAATCCGCCTGCCAATGCAGGGGACACGGGTTCAAGCCCTGGTCCAGGAAGATCCCACATGCCACGAAGCAACTAAGCCCGTGTGCCACAACTACTGAGCCTGCGCTCTAGAGCCCACGAGCCACAACTACTGAGCCCGCGTGCCACAACTACTGAAGCCTGCACGCCTAGAGCCCGTGCTCTGCAACAAGAGAAGCCACTGCAATGAGAAGCCTGTGCACCATATCGAAGAGTAGCCCCCCCTCACCACAACTAGAGAAAGCCCGCGCACAGCAATGAAGACCCAACACAGCCAAAAATAAATAAATAAAGTTTAAAAATAAATAAATAAATAAAATGGTCTACATTAAAAAGAAATATATATGTGTATATATAAAGTTGTGGGTCAAGCTAACAAACTGTTAAATAGCTTCTGTTTTATCCTCTGCCTTGGCAAATATACATTCATAGCAACCTGAAAGGCCACATTCAGATTTGGAATTCTCAGACTCCTTGAAGTGCTGCACAGGAATGCAGAGGTGCAGGGAGGCCAGCCTACCCCTGGCTCATTTGTTCCCATCTCCAGCTCAGCCATGGACCACAAGAGGTTCCACAACCAGGCATGTGAAGACGCCACCTGCACAGCCAGCCCCATTCACAACCACTAACAAACAGTTGCTCCCTGGCCCCATGTTGGACCCAGAGGTGTACAGCCCAGGGGGACAGTCCATCTCAGGAGGCTGAGCCCTAAGAAGAAGTCTGTGAAGTCACTAGAAAGAACTCAAGATCATCCGGTTAGAGAATTCTAGGGTACGTGTACCCGAGCATGGTCTAGAAGAAAGTAGGCTCTGGACAGCACAATCTCTGGGATCCTTACCCCATGGCAGGTGGAGAAGGTACAGCTTTAGGAAGGTCAGAGCAGAGGCCCCTCTTGGCCTGATCCAGGTAGTACTTGGACTTAATGTCCCCTTTATTGTAATGGCTAAGTAAGAATTAAACTTATACTGGACATGTTTTATCCATCATTTCCAAGTAACAGCGAAAGACATCTCAGAAGGATATTTAGAACCAGAAGCTCAAGATCCGTGGTTTCTCATAAGGCAAGGCATCTCCACCTCAGTATCACTGAGGATTATTCAGTTTGCTCTTTGAATTGCAAGTACAGCCATCTGATTTCCCGCTCCAGTTTCCATGGTCCAAAGCCAATGAAGAAACAGAATCTGTTAAATATTCAAAAAGAGACATCATTAACAATGGATTATTATCTAACATGGAAATAACTTAATTAAAGGGAGGGAGTATAAGTACATACTTCATTGTCATAAATTTCCTTAGAAGATGAAACAAGTAAGAGCCGGAGAAATGTACTCTGGGAGATGGGAGGGAGGGAAGAGTGGGTTCCTTGGGTTTACATTTGTTTCAAGCGAGGTAGACTGTGATTCTCCCTCCTGTCTAATGCCCTGGATCCACTCCTGCCTCTGTCAGTAATAATAACAACAATAAAAATAGCTAATACTTATATCGTACTTACTCTGTGCTAGACGTTATTCTAAGAGCTCTACCTATATTTACCTATTTAATCTGCACAAAAGCCCTACAAAGTAGCTATTATTATTATCTTCATTTTATAGAGGAGGAAAGTGAGGCATAAAAAAATTTTGGAAAAAAGGTAAGCCTTGCCCAAGGTCATGTAGGTAATAAGATTCAGAGCTGGGATCTGAACACTGGCAGTAGCAACACATTCTACTACTTCTTGGGATGGTTTACCACCCAGGGACTGGCCAGCTCAGCTATTGCTCACCCTCTGCTCGGCCCTGCTTCACCAAGCAACCATGCATTTGCCCCTAGTAGTTGGAGGTTTGACCTGGAAGAGTGGGTGTCTCTTTGGCTGACCTGGGACTTTCTGTTTGCTGTGGGATGAGAAAAGCTTCCAATAGTTGTCACCATGAAGTGCAATGTGGAACCAAGGATTTGGTATTAAGCCCTTTTCAAGTTGTGTATTAGCAGTGGTTTTTTACTGATGCTAAAATTATTAAAGTCATTTTTAAGATAAATTGTTGAATACTGCATCATTAAAAAAAAAAAAAAGAGTTCAAGGAAACCATAACAGCCCCAAATTCTCTCAACAGCTATTGGGACTTTTTTTTTTAAGAGGAACTTTGTATATTGAAATTTTATTTATTCTCTTGTCTTTAAGGTTCACAAAAGATTAGGGGGTTTGTCTTACTTTTCTTTATTTTCAGTTTTATTAGAGTACCTTACATATAAGAGGTGTTCAGAAGTTTTTAAATAAATAAAGTTTTGCCATATTCTTCAATAACCCTTAGTTTTAATCTGGAAGCTCAATGAATATAAAGAGCAGAGTAACATTTGCATAAAAATTCCAAATTCAACAATTGTGGGCGGGCATTAATGTGGAAAGTTTATGTATGTTCCAAAGTCTATTCTATATTCAAAATTCCTATTCGAAGAGGTGATATGGTATAATAGTTAAGTGCCTAGACCCTGGAGGCAGCCTCCCTGAGTTCAAATCCCAATCCAGCTACTTACTGTCTGTGGGGCTTTTTACTTGTTAAACCCTTTATGCCCCAGTTTCCTCACAGGTAAATAGGAGTGATTATGATAATAGTTTCTGTATCAGGGGGAATTTTCTGAGGACTAAATAATTTAATCAACACAAAGTGGTTAAATGAATTAACATAAAGTGTTTTCAGTACTGCCTGGCAAATAGTAAATTCTCCATGAATGTTAGCTGTCATGCCAAACCATCCCATAATTTAAGAACAAATATGGTTTCTTTCAGCACATAAAATAGTTGTATTTTTAGGGATTGATAAAGTAGTTAACCCTATTTTTTCTTTACGGTTAAGAGAATAGTTAACAAAATAAAACCAGAAATAATAGAATATAACACCTGCTGCATTAGCCACCAATTGTAAGCAACATAATAAGCTATGTCATGAAAATATGGTTCAGAGACAAGGTCTTGGCTCTCACAGAATCAGCTGACTCACCTTCCTCCCTACTCTTAGAAGGCTTCATCCTTCTAAGAATTTAAGGAGCAGGGACCACAATCTTAGCTGTAGTCTGCCACAATTGATCAAAGTCACACCAACAAACACCAAGGGAATAAACTGCACAAGTCCCAGACCAACATCACATCCATTCAGCAAAGGGTATCTAGTGGTACAGATAGTTCAATGGGAACCCTCAAGCATGTGTTTTTTTGTTTATGCAATGAAGCCAGACAAAATTACAGCAGGACTGCATATCCAAAATGTTCCAAAGCATACACACCATTTAAAATCCTTTTTGGAGTCTGAATTCCTTCCTTCATGATCTTAACCTTTGCTGTAGGAACCCTTCCCGGACTCCTCCCCAGGCCATTCTTCACAGTGAAGCTTGGAGCACTCATGGTACTACTTCTAGTTGCTGTTTACTTCATTGGCATGTGGGCTTCTCATTGTAATATCATTAGCATAAGGCAGGGGTTCCTGCTGGCAAAGTAACCAGAGTAATGTTCAGTTGTTCCTTTAGCTCCTTTTGGTTGTATCCATGTTCTTGGCTTCCAGTCTAAGAATGTTAACATTTCATAGTTTCCTCTTATTTCTTTTGTATATTTCTCCACACAGTCTCATTGGCTTCTTACAGTTTTTCCTTAATTTATTAATATCTCATTTTTATTTCTTCTAGATATTCTCAATACCTTAATATCCTCAATCCAACACAACAGATTTCTCTTCTGATGCCTACTCAGAAACATCAAAATTACATTTTTGTTTCAGGAAGGTGTTTCAAACACAATTCAATGCAAGCATATGTAAATATCAGATGCTAGCTCAACAAACCCAGGACAGATTATTTCTTTTAAGGACGGTTTTATTTATGGATGTGCCTAAGATACCATAATTGGTTGATAAGAGATATATTAATATCCTATTGGATATTATGAACTATGGCAATAGCAAGAATGCAAAGCTATATAAATGCTTATCATGATAGCTACCCTCTTTTGAGTTTCTGCTACTTACCAAGTCACTGTAAGACATTTATTATCTACTATGATCTCAATAAGAATTATTATTCCCACTTTCCAGGCTAAGAAATGGAGTTTCCTCAGTTACATAGCTGGTAAGTGGCAGAGCCAGGATCCAAATCCAGGTGGTTCAGAATCCCCCGCCCACAGGCTCTCTCTGCCTTGAAGGCCCCTCTCAGTACATGGCCCCCAGTCACTGCAATACACTTCGGAAGGAAGAACTGAAACTCAAACATCTCGACCAATCGCTGCGAAGCAAATTATCACGAGAATTAACTAAGAAATGAAAACTAAACTTTTATATTCCTGGTTCATTGTATAATCTTTCATGGATAATTCAATTTCCCCTAGTGTTTTCCTTGAGAGAGAAGATAATAAATCTTGAGGAAAAATATGGTACTACTAAAATTAATATTCACCATAATAACTGGATTTGACTTTAGGAAGCCAGTGCTACTGATAGTTAAAGATGATGTCTTCTTAGGGAGGGAGACTTTCTTATGATATCACATTGCACATTTGTGTAAAGTACTAACTTCTTTAACTCTTTCAAATATTTTTTGTGTACCAGCTCAACAATAAGTAAGGACCTTGATAACTTCAAAGAGATGGTGCCTCCTCCAAGCCTAAAATGAGCCATGGTCTATCTTTTCCCTGTGGGTTTTATCCCACAGCTCAGAACTGACACCATTTACAATGCAACCCCATTCCCTTTAGAAATTTTTTTCTCTGGTGATTTGAGATCTTACCAATTTTGCCACAGTTTATAAATCCTGGAGCTCCTCAGACACAAGGTTTTCATTTAATATTTAACTTTGGCACAGACACATTTTTAAGTTTCTCCAGCCCAAAACTTGGAAAAGAGCTAAGGAAAAGTAGCCAGGAGAACTTTACAACAATATTTTTAAAACTTCATATGTCCAGATTTAAAAATAAATACATTTATATTTTCTTCAGAAACAGCAATAACTCTGAGCTGACATGATTTTTAATAATGCTCTTGGTAACAGTTGGTGGACCCAACATCTTTTTTGGGGGAAAAAAAAAGAGAAAGAAAGAGGAAAAGAAACCTCAAATACCTCCCATTTACCTGTGATGATCTGGCTCAGTCCTTGAGAGGATTAGGAGCGTTTCTTTCATAAAGTTACATTTCATTAGGATGAACGTTTTGCTCCAACCCAAATATATTGCAGCCCATCATCACCATTTAAGTTGATTATCAAAAAGCAGATCAATGTATAATGCATCCTGCCACTGCATCTCGAATCACAACGCGCAAAGTATGGAAGTGCAAGTTACTACAAAAGACAAAGCAGATGTCCCAAAACAAAGGAGCTAGAAGCAAGATAATATTAACGATAATAATAAGACATATATCTCAGAATCAGTGTGAGAAACCAACACTAGAATAATTTCAAATTCCAGGATCTGTGAAAGGAATGTTGCCCCATTCTCCTCTTGATTGTGATATAAGGAGATTGTCATAATTTGTAAAATACAATGGAAACTCGACTGCACATAACTAAAATTTGATTGAAATTGGCACATAACTAATTTCATCTCAAATGAGATTAACTATTACTATTATTTCAAATAGTTGAAATTTTTCCTTTTCTCAAACTGAAAAAGTAATTGGTGACATTAAGGTAAATTAATAGTAGTTGCAAGGGCAAATTTTAGCCAGAAAGGTACTACATTCCTGGATATAAGGAACCCCACAAACCCAAACTCTAGAGAGCTAAGCAGCTCCAAAAGAGTTTTTTTTTTTTACCCCAGTTGTCCCCACCATCAAGCACCAAACCATCTGGTTTGATTCTGCACGTACTAAAATGACCACATGAGACTCACAGTTTATAATCAGCTGATGGCAGAGTGAGGCCTTCAGGTGGCAAGGGCAGTTGCACACCAAGGGCTGACATTCATGAATCACTAACTCCAGGCACTGTTCAGAGCACTCTATACGGGAAAACTTCACTTACTCTTTACAATAACCAAGTGTAATATATAACACCAGTTATCACCATTTTTTATAGGTAAAGAGTGGCAGGTGTAGAGAGGTAAGTAACTTGCCCAAGGTCACCCAGACCATGAGTGGCAGAGGGAGAATTTAACCCTAAGCATCTGGTTTAGATCCCATACATGTAACCACCCTGCCATGCTTTGTCTCACACTTACCATCCTCCAGTCAGCCTACCAGTCAGACTTCCCAGTAAACTGCCTTCCAAATACCTGATACAAAATGTCAGGTAGACCCAGCTTGACAGAGTCCTCAGACCACCACCCTTTCCCTTCTCATTGCCCAGAGACTCTCATCCCACCCACATCTGTTCCTCCCTGAGGGGTCACCCTCTCAGAAATTCTCCAGCCCTCCATTCCAACCTGTACCTTCTCATAGGATAATGACTTCTGTTAGAGGATAGGTAAAAGTTCATCTCAAAATTATTAACACAAATATGTGAATGATTTAGTTGGATAACTCAATCCGAGAGCATTTGCATTTCAGAAGAGGGCTTTATTAACCCAAATGAATCGTGCAGGAGGGGACTTTGTTGCTATTTGGTTGTTTTTACGGTGCCTGTGGTACAAAAGACGCAGCATTTGGAGTCAGAAAGAAGTTGCAATCCTAGTTCTGCCACTATCGCCTATGTAAAGTTGGGCAAGTAACTCAATATTCTGAATCTCTGGCTCCTCACCTATTTTAAAAAATAAAAGCAACTCTTCACAGTAGTGTTGTCACGATTAAGATGATATATGTCTAGCACCTAACATACTGCCTAGCACATGGTGGGCATTCAATAACTGTCAGTCTTTATCCTATTCTTCCAAAACTTCCCAGAACGTAGAACCATGGGGCTAACCCCTGACATAGACTGCCATCATTTTGGCAGCAAAGGTGGATCGACAAGGCTTCTCAGTAAGGGCAGCCATCCTGCTATCTGCCTCCTTGGCAGGCTGCCCTCCATTCCTAGGGTCACTGGAGAAGGAGAATGCGTCAGCAGGGACTTTGGAAGGCTAATGAGACTGCAGCTTCACTAAAGACCAATGCTCATGATGTTGGATTATACACCATAGGCTGTTTTGTAAAGCGATTCATCAACATTGCCTACAAACTTATCCATTCATTCAACAACATGAAATAACTACTATGTGCCAAACGTTGCGCTAAGCCCTAGGGAATAAAGAAATTAAAGTAGCCAATGTACTGCCACGTGCTACCTGGTAGCAGAGGTGACAACAAAAGAGAGAACAGCAAAGTCCTTCCCCCAGGAGGTGTACACATGCAGGAACACACACTCACAAGACACAGAACCATACCCTGAGAACAATGATTACCATCCATGGTATCATCCGTTCAATTAGTCATTCTCCAGATTTTTATTGAGCACGAACTATGTGCCAGCTGCTGGGAAACAGCATGTTGAATGAGACAGGCCACGTTCCTTCTCTCACAAACTTTATAGACATAGCAGGAGGAATAGACAATGAATATAATAAATGAGCAAGATAATTTCAGTTATTGAGAAATGTTATGAATGCGGCGGTGTGACAGAGAATGACCAGATTTGAACATTGCCTCGGTCAGAGTGGTCAAGGAAAGCTTTTCTGGGGGATGGCATTTAGCCGAGACTTGCATGACACGAAAAGGAGCTAGCCATGTGCAGAGTTGGGAAAAGACCATTCAGGCAGAAGGAACAGCTTGTGCATAGGCCCTGGAAGAAGCAAATTGGTGAATTCAATGAATGGAGGAAGTCAGCGTGTCTGGCCCTTAATCAACAGGTAGAGGTGGAATGAGGGACAGGCAGGGACCAGTTGAGATCAAGGTCTGAAAGCAGTGAAGGGAGTTTGGATTTTATGCAAAGAATAATAGGAAGACATTGGAGGGATTTCAGCAGAAGAGTACTGTGCTCTGATTTACATTTTTTTCAATGATAATATTTACAGAATCACACTCTAATAAGGTTAAATGGAGTCAGAAGAAGAATTCCTTTCTCACATTATACACACAATGATCATCAACTTTAAAATAATTATAACATAATACACTAATTCTAACTAGAAGTATAGTTTCAGCATCACTAGGCTAAATGTAATGATTCAGCCATTCAGAAACATTCAGTAGCTCGCGAGTCCATAATGACCATCATTACCCAGGTGAGGCAGAAAAAAAAAAAGTACCCTTTAATAAATTCTGAACAAATAGATACCAGGCAAAGTAAACTCTATTTGAAATTAACACTCCTTCAGCCTAGTGTGCATTCTACAAAACAGGCACATTTGAGCTGTAACCTTCCTAGCTCATCAAGCTGGGTTTGTAATTTATGTTAATCCTGCACAGTGGAGAGTGAGCCAGGTCCTCTTCTGTGTTTTCCAGTCATGAATCCCAGCATGCTAACTGTGAAGGTGCTAATGGTCCAAAGTGTGGCATTAGGCTGGTGTTCAAGGAATCTTAGCTTGCCCCCTCTCTGGGGATGAGGTGCCCTTCTGGTGTGATTCAAGAGGCACCAAGAGGCCACCTTGCCCCAAAGACCTTCCTAGTGATCCTCACGTCCCTGGACTTCCTCATCACAGATTCCTCCTTGAGGTGATGGGAACTTTATTAAAAGACAAATGTCTTATCCAGGAAGAGTAACCCAGTGACACCATTGTCAGTCATGAATACCCTCCAACGCTGGTTTCTTAAATTACCTGGTTGTTGCTAGCAGAGTCCATTTGCAGTTTAAGTCAGGGGAGAAGTTTGGAAAGTCAAAAATGTGGTTTTAAAAGGAGCACACTGAACTCTCTAACAACCTATATGGGAAAAGAATCTGAAAAAGAATAGATATATGTATAGTTGAATCACATTGCTGTACATCTGAAACTAGCACAACATTGTAAATCAAGTATATTCCAATATAAAATAAAAATTTTTTTCTAAAAGGAGAACATTGAAAAATAAACTGTGCTATTCAGCAGTTAAAAAGAAATGTACTATCAGTCTTATTTACAAAAGCCAAGATACAAAAGATTATATATATACATATATATACACATATATATGTGTGTATACATATATATATACCCATATATATACATATATATGTGTGTATACATATATATACCCATATATATACATATATGTGTGTGTATACACACACACACACATATATATCACACACACACACACATATATATCTCACACACAACACACACACACACACACACACACACACTGCCTCTTCTTTGGGCACTCATTTCCATGCCTGCAAAATGAGTATAATAGCACCTGCCTCCCATAGTTGCTGGGATTGTATTAAATGGGATAATTTATGTAAAGCACCTAGCACAGTGTCTGGCACTTGGTAAACACTTATTCAAGTTTTTTTACTCTTAATATTTTTATTAATAATAGAATTGGCAGTGCCTAAAACATTCTCAGCCATTACAAAATATGTGTTCGATGAATTAATGACGAGACTTCAATTAACCCCTGGTAGTGCCAGTGTCGGAGCAAAGAATGATGTCTGGTTTCCATTTCACAGTGAGACTATTCCAGATGTTAAGGTCAGTGGTAGCCAGGAGTGAGTCAAACCCTCCTCTAACAGGATTCTGCTGAACTTTAGTATATTGTTTCTGCTCTGATTATTGTCTATACCTGTATGTTTCATGAATCTGACAGGACACAAAGTAAATTAAAATTCAGGCTACCTATTATAATTTCTAGTCGCAAAAGATCTTTATTTTGAGGATCTTTATTTTAAATTAACTTTATAGTAACTTGAGCTCTTTGAAGGAAAATTCTCATGTAAGTTGTAATACACAATTACACTTTTTATGTTCAATCCAAAAGTTCCTTTAACAGGTCCTGGAAATACCCATTTTTCTACCCAGTCAGAACCAAGCAAATAGCCAGCCTTTGTGTCTCTGGACCACTATGTCCACATCGAAAACTACAGGTGGATGGAGAGAGAAATGATAGATTGGAAGATAAATAGGTAGGTGGGTAGATGATAAACATATATAAAAAGGCATTTTCTTCACATGTTTGTGAAAATGTTTTATCATTTGATTTTGGTAGCAGCTGGAACAAGTAGAGTTCAGCAGTGAGAATCAGATTACTCTAAAAAAATTCAGAATATATTATCATATGCTAAATAATATGTAGGTTTAGGAATTCTTTGCCTGACTCAGACTTCTCATGGATAACTCATTATTTTTTAAATATGCTTCTGTATAAGGCCAGATGCTCACAGAGATAATTCAAAAGTTATGTTCGCTATGCAATGTCTTCCATTTGCATTCTTTGCAAGTCTTGTTGAGACTGATATTAAAATAAGTTTGTTTTTTGTGGATACACATCAAGGACTAGAGTGCAGAAAAAGCCCAATCACACACTGGAAGATGGAGGGAAGCCAGCACGAGATTGTAAAAATGCTGGCAATTATCCTCCAAGTGAGTTGGTCAGCCCAACACACATGAACAGGAGTTGAATGTTTCCCTGTGACTAATTTCGCAGAGATGGAAACTGACCCAGGGTAGAAGTCTGAGCAGTCAACTGCTCAGCTGGCCAACCCCTCTAGACGATGAGTCATTCTAGGACAGGGACCTCATTCTCCACTCAGTGTTGTGTCTACAGCACCTGGCACTTGCTAAGTACTGAACAACGTTGAATGGATGGATCAATGAATTAAGTAATTAATGGATGAAAGCATTTCTCTGCCTTCCTTATATTCTTAGAATTCCAATCCCCAAGTGGAGCACTGGGGGAGGATCTGGAGGTTGTTGTACAAACAAAGGCAAATGGCCAAGTAGTGTTTATAGGGAAATTTTACAGAGGGAGGAGCAGTAGCAGGTGTGAGGGTTCCCCCTTGTCCTTGGCACATTCCAGGCAAGGGTCATGCACAAATATCCAGCAGGCCTGGAAGTCAGACTCCAGGAGAGGAAGCTGCCCCTTGGCCTGTGAGGCTTTTAAACTGTATGACTAGGGAAGCACGAGCCCTTCCTCTGGTGTGATCAGAGGCTGAGATCAAATAGCTCGACAATGTGGCAGAATTTTGGCTCCAATCCCCTTCCTGGATACTCATCAATTGTGACTGAGGGGAGCAGTAGCACCTCTCCTATCTGGGAGATGGGGTGCTAGCCTTGCACCTCCAGATAAATAATGCAGTGAGCTGGTGGCAGGATTTGCCCCATCCATGTGCATGTTTGAGAAGCATCGGTCCCTCCCCTGGCATGATGGGGTGAGGGAGGGCTGGGGTCTGAGTCTTGCAAATGACCAAGATTGTTCATCTCAAGCACGTTAGGGCTGGGCTATAGTCAGTCTCCATGGAGCTTTACTGGAGGTGGACCCTTCTTGAATACATGAGCTCTTGCCTCTCAGTGGGGATGCGGTAGACAAAAATTCATCATGCCATCATGACCAGCCCTTCTCCCCAGGAGCTGCTAGAGATTCTCTGTGGCAAGGCTAAGCTTCATGCCACCACCTCATGCCTCTGACTTCCCTAAGATACCTATTACCTTGTACCTCCATCTTACTATCTACCGATTCCCAGCCAGGGCAACGCGCCCAGAGCCCCTAAACTGCCCCAGGCCCCATTCTTCTCAATTGTCTGAGTTCCAGTGCGTTGGGCCCTGTTCTACATTATAGATCAGTCATTTGTCATAAAAACCTCTGGAATGTATTAGCTTTCCCAGGTTCTGGAACTTTAACAGAAATTGTGGGCACTTAGCAGACCTATGGAGGAGGTATTTTGGTTTCAGGTAGGGATGGGTGCTTTTTAACACCACCCTAGTCATCCCACATGGAATTTCCTCCTTGCTTATAAAGACCCTGCCCTTGAATCCAGTGAAGAGGGAAAACGATTTGGTTCGTGTGTCCCACTCTGGCCCTTGAAGACATTGGCTTTTATTCAGACTCAGGTTCGAAATGGGCTGATGAGGTTGTAAACACCAGGTAGGAATCAGAAGCCTGGAAAGGAGAAAAGGAATTAGGGATAGAGTTGGGAAAGGACAAGGGAAAGGGAAGAAGCAAGTGTAAGAGAAAAGGGGATAAGCAGGAAGCGGGATCAAGACAGGAAGCAAGACCAGTTTCTTTGCATTTTTTTCAGACTTTGTCTTTGCCTTGGGTTGCTGTTGAGGTGGAAGTGACATCTTAGTTGTGCTTGAATCCTTCATGGTTCCTAGCATGGTTCACAAATTGTTTGTTGAATGGGATAAATAAGAAAATTAAAGTGGTATGTGGTAATAAGCTCAGTGAAATGGGTCATGGGTCATGGTGACACTACCCCAACATCCTCACTGCATGTTGTCTGGTCAGCTTCGCTTCTCAAGCGAACAAAAGAAGGAAAAAAAAATGAAAAGATTTTATTTTAATGGTAATTTCCATGACAGTAGCTGAAACCCCATCTCTTTGGAGATTTTTTTTCCCCTCAATATCCAGATTCTATTACTCTTACAGCAGAGAAGCTAGAAGCCTAGAAAAGCTGAATGGCTTACCCAAGGCCACACAGAGGCAAGTGTGGAGCTCAGGACAGACACTCTTGTTTTCCAACTCTCAGGGCTACAACTGTGAGAAGGGGAAATTGAACCCCATAGGATGTTCTGTTCCAGAGCAGACACAGATTAAGTATAAGATTCAGGTGAATTAATAAAATATAAAACAAAACGTGGGGAAAGTAAAAATAAATTGTAGACTACACAAAGCTGAAATGGGATCATGACACCCAATCCTTAATCTGTTTGCTATTAGGGTGGAGAACAAGATAGTGCTTTGCTTTCTGGAATTCAGACATACTTCCTATTTATTATTTATAAATTTGAATATTTAAAGGAATACAAGGAAAACTCACACAAGGCAGGCTGGGCCTCTTTATAATGTAAATACCTTTCCAATGGGGAAAAAAAATACTGAAAGATGGTGAGTTTGTCTTCTGACAGTATTTCCCAGACACTTTTTTATTGTTAGCAAAGCTCCCTTGGAGTGTAACTAAGATTTTCAGAGCAGTGGTAATGTTAAATCAAAGGGAAGGAAAATTTCAATAAGAACCAAGCTGCCCCAACTCCCCCTTTATTTTTAAGCAGAACCATCAAAGGGCAGCTAATGGAACTATAGTTAAGTGGCATTAATTCATCCCTAAGAAGACTCTCCAAGAGTTTTATTGCTATATAAGGGAAAGCCATAAACCAGCAGGAGGAGAAAGCAAAGAAAATAAGTCTGGGGAGTCATCTTGTGTAAGAAAGTGAGCAGGTGGTCCATAATGTGTCCTTGGCTGGTTTCCACAGTGAGGAGACAGAAATTCATGGCAAGGATGTGGCCCACAAAACAGGCAATCACAGAGAAAAGAATCGCGGGACTCTGCAAAGTGTTGTTGAAGAGTTCACATGAGTATGAAATCATCACATGTTCATCTCTCCTCCTGCTTCTCACCCTCCATCCAATTTCATGTTAATGCTTGATTCCACAGCCTATTGCCTGACTCTTTCCAGTGTCTGGCATAATTAGGACAGAACAAAAAAGGACTAGACTGGGTAGAGACAAGGACAGTGAGTTTTTAGACTTGAAAGGAACATTGAGGATCATTTAATCTGACACTCTGGGTTTTACAAACAAGGAAATGGAGTCTCAGGGATTACCTTTATGGAGGGTGAGAACTTCAAAGATTTTTCACTTGAGGTCTAGAGTCCTAAATTGAATATTAAGACTGGGGATCTAGAAAAATGCCTCCGTGATACTGTCATTCAGCTCAGGCCAAGTCTAAGACCTTTAGAACAGCCATAGAGACTATTACAAGCATCCTGTGATGAATGACAATTATCACCAATCTCAAGATTGTTACCTTCAATCAACCCTTCCCTGTCTTTACAAAGTTTGTTATTTTTAAAGCAAAAAGAGCACTCGATTTCTAAGGAAGCAAGCCTAATATGTAGGATTTCTCCTTCTTGTGAGTTGGCAGGGGACACTAGAACACAAAATCAGGAGTGAGAATGAAAACCGTAGACAGAGAGAAGAGGAAGGTTGATCCAGTATTCAGAAACTGTAATGCACTCTCAGCCTTCCCACCACCCAAGATCTTATTTAAACATTTAGAAAAGGCGGGAGAAGATGGGATAAAAATATGGTGCCATTCATTTATTGGCTTGGCCAAAAAGTTCTTTTGGGTCTTTCTGTGCGATGTTACGAAAAACCCAAACGAATTTTTTGGCCAACCCAATGTTTGTCCAACGAGCAATTATAAAGCCTATTTTGTACACAGTTATGAACCAGGTGCAGAGAATCTCCAGAGATAAATGTCTGACCGCAGGGCTCCAGACACTTGAGAGAGCTTGTATATGGAGCTTCCTGCCCCCCATAGCCAGTTGGTAGATTTTATGACCATTGTTCAAAATAAAATACATTACAAATTTGCTTCATTTGGGGGAAAATTAATATTTTCTATTTAAATAAATGCTTGTGGCTAAAAAAGATTTGGGATTTATTTGGTATTTTGGATTTGAGGTTACTACTTTGCACTTACTATAAAAGAAGCATATGTTGAATTGAGTCTGTTTTTTCAGATACAAAACTCAATGTAGTTTTTTTTTTTTTGCGGTACGCAGGCCTCTCACTGTTGTGGCCTCTCCCGTTGCGGAGCACAGGCTCCGGAAGCACAGGCTCAGCGTCCATGGCTCACGGGCCCAGCCACTCCGCGGCACGTGGGATCTTCCCAGACCGGGGCACGAACCCGTGTCCCCTGCATCGGCAGGCAGATTCTCAAACCACTGCGCCACCAGGGAAGCCCTCAATGTAGTTTTGAATTAAGCAAGGATCTAAGGTGCTGGGGAGGGGGACATGAATCTTTCAGACACAAGTCTTGGAATATGGTAAACACTAAATAAATGTGAACTATCCAATATTATTATTCCTCAAGTTCCTGAAAATAGTACGAAAAGATCAAGCTTCTAAAAAAAGTGATCTTAAGCTGATTATTTTTCTGACCTAAAAGTATAGCTATTATTACTCGTGGATCTTACTTCCTTCAACAGTAAAATACAGCCTAAGTCCTGCAGCTGCTCCCACAAGGCCAACCTGCTGCCATCACCGCCTAGAAATGTCTTTGGTTCTCTGAATGTTAAAGCCAAAGCCCTTCACAGTCAATACAAAGACAGGCTGCAGTGGCCAGTTCTCTACCGAGAGGGGAGCGAGACGAGATGGAGCATTTGAACCGAGTGCTCGTGGGCGACAAGCAGGTGGGGCAAGGGCTGAGGGGTGGGAACTCAGACACTACACTTGTTATCCACCTAGTAGGAGCTATCTATACCTGACCTGTCTTTGGTATCTCAGGCAAGGGGACAATTGGGCAGCCTAGTTTTCATAATAGGTCTGGAGCAAAGTGAAGACAAAAAATCATTATCTTTCAAATTCTTCAAAAACAGGACTGCAATTAAGTGTGGTGGAACAGGTGCCCATAATCCCCTCTACTGCTACTGCTTCTCGTCATCCTCCTTCTCCCTCTTTAAATAATAACTAACACCTACCTATACAGTGCTTACTATATCTAAGCACTGTTCTCGGCATTCTACCTGCATTAATTCCCTTCACATCCTCCATAACCTCAAAAGATAGACAATGTTACCATCATCCCCAACTTATCTTGAGGAAATGGAAGAACAGAGAGGTTAAGTAACTTAACCTTAACTAGGTCTAAGATCACAGACCTAGTACATGATAGAATCAGGATTTAATGCAGGCAGGTTAGCTCAGAGTTGCTGCTCTTAACCATTATCCCCTACAGCTGCCCTTTAACTGTTGTAGCTGCCAATGTCTGCTTCTAGATAACCCCCTCCACTTCCCTCCTTACTCTGCTGAGTAATTACCATTTATTCTTCAAACCTTAGTTCTAACACTGTCCCTCAAGGACCTTGTGTCTCACCAACCTGCCACCCACACACCCCGTCCAGGTTAAAGTCTGTTTTGTCTTTATTGAAGCACTTATGCCAGATTAAGATCTAACTTGCAATAGTTGACTGGAAACTTCTTGAGAGTATGTCCTTGTTTCTCACTTATTTTTATATATAGCCAGCCACTAACATAGTAGTGCCTAAAAATTCCATATAAGATTGTTGAATTTAATAATTAAACGAATCAACGTGACACAGTAGAGAGAAACAATGCCAGGAGTTAGAAATTTAAGCAAATACAGGCAGGGGAATTCCCCCATACAATGTTTTAGCGCAAGAGAGATGTTAGAAACCATCTGATACCAAGGCACCCAGCAGCCTAAATGTTGGATTCTGCTCGCAGGGAGGCATTTGTTTTTTCTACCAGACATTATTTTTAAAGAAATCAACCCCAAGTGTCAAGATGAAGAGGTTTCACAAAATGTCCCAATGTGTGGCTTCTCTTGAAAAATTGGAAAACCTGCCCAAACCAGGCAAACAAGTGAGTAGTTCAACTACTGCCCCATTGGATAGGGTAGTGCTCCCTAGTTCACTGCAAACTCTGGCCAGCTGACTCCACTCACTCCCCGGTCTCCCTGCTTCCTCCAGGTATTTAGGCTCTTTCCCCCTCTAATTCATTCCCCTCATCTTATAGTTTAGGAAGAGGAGGCCCTGAAAAGCACAGGAGTATATCATGACAGAGAGGTGGCTACATACACCCCAGGTCTCTCATCTCCAATTCAGTTTCCTGTCCCCATTAAGTCCTAAGAAATAGCACTTATAAAGCATGGTTATCAGTGCAATTCCTCATTTTTGTGAATTCTTTGTACACTGTAGCAAGGTTTGCTGAAAAAAAGGAAGGTCTCTTCTACACTCTCAGCCTCCTTCACTTAGGCGTCTCCAAGAACTGGCATTTGTTACATAATTCTTTGTCCTTTCCTTTCTCCACTTCCATTTTCTCTGAAAAATGTTCAGTGGATTAACTGTGAAAGCCTTATGATTTTCCTCCCAGACAGCACATCCATCTCTTTCTCCCTCAAAATAAATTCCACCACTGAAAGAAGCAGAACTTCCAATACCAAGATAGCTGTGGTTTGGTTGCTTTCAGTGCTTTGCCTGTGTTCAAAGGGTAGGATGTTACCACGCGGGCTAATTATCTATATGGAGCTGTGGTTGAAAAGTGGTGGATTTAGAGACTGCCCTCTCTGTGGCTGACAGTTTATCACAACTTGGCATTTTAGGCTTAGCCCCAGCTTGAGAGCTCAATTTTTTTTGTATTTAAATTCATTTTTGGGAACAGTCCTGTGGAATGATCTCTGCTACTCTTAAACCGTGCAACAGAGAAAGAACAAATTCACATTTTTACTGACCAAGAAATTGTTGAGATTTTTTTTTAGTTCTTATATAATTCAGAAATTTTCAGGGGTACATATTGTAACTTTAGTAGGATTGCTCTTCTGACTGGAGATTAGCCATATGAGTGTGTGTGGGCAGGGGGAGGGGAGAGCAATTATGGAGGAAATTTATTAATTATTTTTATTTCCAAGTGCTGTTGGTTTGATTTAATATTTTGCCCATGTGTGATAGAAACTCTAGAGCTTGACTTTTAACATCAAGTCATTCAAGGTTATGTGGCTCAAAGTAATCTTAGCTAAATAAAACTTCAACACCTGAATCCCCCAAATCACCAGTTCGAAAGTGAAAAAAAGTCAGTTGGCAGCCTCGTGTCCGCTACCTCTCGCCTTTCAATCCACAAAGACACATATGCATCCATACAGTAATTTCATTAATAAATATCTTAGTATTATGGAAGACGGAAAAGGCTAGGATTTCTTGCTTGGTTTAGGGAATTTTGGTTTGTTTCACAGTTTCCTATAAAAATACTAAAATGAAGAGTCTACCCGCCATGATAGCCAGCTAATCAGAAGAAAATGCCAGCACAGGAAGTTGGCTTGCTTGCTTAATCTTCTGGATATATTGATAGAGTAAATACTAAGTGCCAATCAGAATGGGAAGGAGAAAAGAGACCTTCCTGTGCTTTTCAGTCCTTCCTTGCCACCATCGTAGGAAAATATTGGGAGAAACATCCCTGGTGGCAAACGGCTCTCCATCCTGCTTCCAGGAAGTGCCCAGGCTGGCTGGGAACTGGGCCTGCTGTACTTTATATTTCAACTTTCTCAACTTTCAAAACTTTGACCAGAACTAACTCATTTGAGTGTCACCTAATCTCTCACCTTTTCTTGGGTAAGATGCTGAGCAATAGTGAAGCATCTAGAAGACACAGAGAATTGCAGAAAAGTAGAAGAGGCAAGAGCTTCTAATATGACAGCCTTCCTCAGGAAAAGTTGGAGTCCAAAGGCAGGCCATCTCCTCCTCCTTATGACTCCCTCCCACATCTAGAGGCTACCCTAGGACCCCAAGTTCTTCAAGTTCAGGACCTGGATAAAGGTCATTCAGGACACAAGTTATGTGCTTTTGTCTTTTTACCTAACTTGGGTTAAACTTTCTAGTCTCTGCAACCTTAGATATTTTGGGAATGAGTGTGATTTTATCATTTTACTTTATTCAATTCATTCATGTTATTTACTAAGAACAACTTCTACAACAACTACCAAATGTCAACTATGCATATGACAAGGAAATTGCTGAATTTTGTTTGGTTGAAATTCACTTTTAATCCCATTGGTCTGAACAGAGTTCAGGATTAAATTAAAATGTTTGCAGTGAACAAATGTTCCATGAAATTTATATATTTTTTCCTTCCACTTTCATCGAGATATAACTGACATATGGCACTGTATATATTTAAGGTGTACAGCATAATGATGTGACTTACATGCATCAGGAAATGATGACCACAAGAAGCTGAGTGAACATTCATCTTCTCCTATAGATACAAAACAAAGGAAAGAGAAAAGATTGTTCTCCTTGTGATGAGAACTCTTAGGATTTACTCTCTTAACGACTTTTCATAGATACCATACAGCAGTGTTAATTGCATTTATCATGTTGTGCATTACATCCCGAGCACTTATTTGTCTTATAACTGGAAGTCTATACTTCCATGTCCATGATATTTATATGTTACAAAATACATTATAGTTAGTTGCTCTAAACAAATATTTTTACAATGTCCAGTTCAGTGATTTACATTAGATGAGACTTCCTCACATGTCTCTCCCTTGCAAAGGCCTGAAAACACCATTATTTTAAATTGTGTCATTTACACAAGCTGTAGTAGTGCCAAGAAGGCAGAAAGATGCTCATGTGAACGGTAGAGTTCTCTCCAGCCCTTCTCGGTCACACCAGGAAGGAATTTGCCTTGCTGCACATCGCTGGGCCCAAGGAATGGGGAGGGTCTTATTCTTGAGAAGCCCTCATCTTTGCCTGCTTTACTATAGAGCTGCCTCTAAATTTTGGATCTTCCATTTTTCTTCAAAAATGAACATTATAAAAAAAAAAAAAAAGAACATTATAGCTCCTAAAAACGACGACATCATCCTATTCACTTCCTACTTCGCCTTCCCAAGGTGCATACTTTGTATTCATTTGTCATTCCTATGACAGGAGGCATGCATCGATACTTGCTGAATGACTCTGGGGGACATTTTGAGCCTATACATTGTAGGGAGGTTTTATCATTTGTAGCCACTTTTTAAAGATTTCTCAATAAGCTTCAACTTTTAGTCAATCTTCGAATATGGTATAAAAGAGGTTATAAATCACATTTTTGTCTGTATATTTTATTTCTTATTTAGGTTCTTTCTTTGGTTTCTTGTCAGATACACCTTCTTTCATCAGAGGGATACTTGCAGGGGGGCTGTTCAGACCCTTCTCCCTCCCTCTCCACCTGTAGAAGGTGGGGGGAGTGAAATGCTGAAAAGTAACCGGAAGTGTGAGATGACGTCCAAAAGGCTTAAGCATGTACATTCATGAAATCATTTGTCCATGAAGTATGGATTTGTTGTTCATGTTCACAGCTACCATAGAGTTTTAGAACTAGAGGGGACCTTGAGGTCATTTAGCCAATGTCCCTGTCCTGCAGATGAGGAAACTGATGCCCACTCAGAGTAGGTGACTTGCTTAGGTCAGAACCAGCAAATAGGTGCTCTGTGCTCTGCAAACAATGATGCCTTCATATTATGGGAAGAAAAGCTAAAAATGAAAAAAGGGTTCCACTTTAGAACTTCCCTTTTAGGGGTTCTCTCAAGTGTTTTATAAACTCTTTGGCAGCTGACATGATTCCAGTTAGAGAAACAAAAGGAGTTAATTGCAGACTTCAAGTATGTGAACTATTATTTTAAGTAAAATATTCTCCAGATGTTTCCCACCTCCTTTGAGAATAGAAAAGAGGAAATGAGCTTAAATTTCAGCAAGAAAGATTCAGATTAGATATTAGGAAATGTAGGTCTGTGAATCCTGCAATTGGTTACCAGGGAATGTTGTGAAATCTCCTCTTCTGGAGAACTTTTGGAATGTGGCAGTTGGCCATCCATCTCAGAGGGGTTATGTGGGTGGCCCATAGAGCCAAAGACACAACCTAATTGACACCTCAAGTTCTGTAGGTCCCAAGAGGTCATGCTCTGCCCATAGCTAGGTGGTGGGGCTGTTCGCTCCTCTTAACTATAGCAAAATTCAGGATTCATCAGTGAAGCACATGTTCAAGTTCAGTTTTATACATGTATCAGTCCTAATAGGTGTAATTGGGTAGACTGACTAAAACTAATGGATGCTTATTGGATATTTTTGCCCACTGCCGTCACTGATTAATTGACTAATATCTGATGGTTTAATTTCTTTGGGATCCATCTCAGCATATTCACCTTGACTTCCTTAATACCTTCCAAGCTTGTGTCCCTAGTCCACAGAGCAAAAAGTAAGGGATCCAGTCCAGGATCTTCTCCTATATACAGGGAAATTCTTTATTTCAACGAAAAAGGCAGCCTTGGAATTTGGAGGACAAGATGGAGAAAAGTGGATGTATAATTAGATCTGCACCTTGTTATCTAATGTATTGATGATATCTCCTAACAATAATCAAATGAGAATTACTTTTTAAAAATTTTTATTGAAATATAGTTGATTTACAATGTTGTGTTAGTTTCAGGGATACAGCAAAGTGATTCAGTTTATATACATATATAAAATTTACACATGTAACATATATTTATATATATATTATTTTCCAGATTCTTTTCCATTATAGGTTATTACAAGATATTTAGCATAGTTCCCTGTGCTATACAGTAGGTCCTTGTTCGTTATCTATTTTATGTATAGTAGTACGTATATTTTAATCCCAAACTCCTAATTTATCCCCTCCCCCGCTTTCCCCTTTGGTAGCCATAAGTTTGATTTCTATGTCTGTGAGTCTATTTCTGTTTTGTAAATAAGCTTATTTGTATCAGTTTTTAGATTCTACAAATAAGTGATATTGTATGATGTTTGTCTTTTCAAATAAGAATTTAAAATTTCTAACTTGGAATGTAACAGTCTTGAATTTCAGTAAAATAATCAACTGTATAAATACAGGATGGGGAGATATCATTTGAGAGAGTTTAGTGTTAAAAAAAATAAAAATAAAAGACCTAGTAAGTGGACAAAGGATTAATCATATGTATTTAAAGTATGTTCACGGTGCTGGCATAAAGTAAGTGCTCAAAAACGTAGCTAATATTATTATAACTTTGATGTTTATTGCCTTTCCTCCCCTAGCCATCCTCTGGTTCTGGTTTTCTAAATACAGTCACTGATTTTGCCCAATGCTAATATAAAACAGCACTAAACCATTCTTCTACCTACCCCCAAAAAATCCATTCCCCCCAAAGAATTAGGTTTTCTGAAGGTATCATCAGAAGAGTTAGAGTTTCTTCATCTCTGAGGAAATGAAGGAGGGAATTTACAATATGTATCCTATTATAAACACAAAAAGTTCAATTGAAAAGACTTTTTCCTTTCTTGACTGCTCCTCCATTGGAAATCTTTTCTCTGACTCTTTCCCATGCAGCAATCACACTTAATCTCCTCCGGAATCCACCCGAAGGCCAACTTTCCATACCCTCTATTATTTAGAGTTGTTTCTATCTTCCTTTAAAACCCAGGTGCCAGCCCATCCAAACGCAGAAGGCTCAGTTTCTACAGTAAAGTGGGTTTCAAAGAGCATCACCTCAACATCCTTACCCACCCTCTCCTTTGTTTTTCTCCATATCATCCAACACACCGTACATTTATGATTTTATTTAGTTTGTGTCCCCATCATAATCCTCAAAATGTTAAAAACACAATTCTCATTTGTAAGTGAACATGTCAAAGTTTTAAATGATGACAAAGTCAATTTGAAATATAATGTTAAAAATCTGGGTTTTTCATTGTAATGAGCAGATAAAAAAGTATGCTGAGATAATGCTAAGTTTGATACAAAACTGGTTAACATTCTAAACGGCAATAAAACCATAACCTGAGTAGGGTTAATCAACATAGTTTATAGAGTTGTTAATATCCTGTAATACTAATAAATTATGCAACAAAGTTACATATCCCTAGTTCCATTACCCTAAGGTGGGCTTATTTACATGGCAATAAAAGATCATGTGACCATCTATCTTTTGCCTTAGCCAAGTTGGGGGATATATTTCTTAATACCCACTTCCCCACCTCCCATTAAAAGTAACCTACATGTGCACTGCCATTTACGAATCAAAAAAGTGGGTCTCCCCTATAAGCTGCTCAGATAATAAAAATAGCAACAGAAGTTGCACAAGAAGGTCGTAAGTTGCCTTATGAATGTTTCCATCATTATTAATATTCAGGTAGGAAATATGAAGGCCTTCTGTCAACAACTGTTGTAGGAAGGATTCCAAATGGGGAATGAGGCTGAATTTGATATTTTCTAAAGCCCCTATCAACACTGCAAGTTTTGACTGTAAGGGTTCATCAATAAATGTTGAGGAAGTCAAAAGAATATCACACATTTTCCTGGTTCTCAGGAAACCTACGATTACGGTGAGGTCTAATGGACAAAAAACAATAGGAAAAAAAATAAGGTTGATTAGAATTATATTTAACTTTGTGTAAACTTTCAGTAGTACTAGCAGAATAATGATGTTTGAGGAGGTAGGTAGGGAAGACTTTACAGAAGAGGTAGGAATTGAGTTGGTCTGGAGGAATGGTAGGTGTTATGGGCTGAGTTGTGTCCCCCCAAATCATATGTTGGAGTCCCAATTCCCCATACTTCAGAATGACTGCATTTGGAGATAGCGTCTTTAAGGAGGAAATTAAGGGTAGGCCCTAATCTAATATGACTGGTGTCCTTATAAGAAGAGATTAGGACACAGACATGCAGAAGAAAGACCATGTGAAGACGCAGGGAGTAGATGGCCATCTACAAGCCAAGGAGAGAGGCCTCAGAAGAAACACAGTCTACAAATACCTTTATCTTGGACTTCTAGCCTCCAGAATTGTGAGGAAATAAATTTCTGTTGTTTGAGCCACTCAGTCTGGGGTACTTTTTTTATTGCAGTCCCAGCAAACCAATACAGTAGGGTTGAAATATGGAGAGGGGTTTAAAAAGAATAAGAATCCTCCAGAAAAAAAAGAATACCATGAAAAAAGAGGTCAAAATGAGGACTGACATAGATGAGGAACAGAGTCTTGAAACAGGGGTTTACATTAATGAATGGTACATACAGCTACCGTTATCATTAATAAGACTCTTTCTTTTTTCCAGTATTGTGTCTTAAGAGAGATAAATAAACCTTTCAACCTTCGCACCTCTATCCAAAATTTACTTCCTCAGAGAGGTCTTCCCCCACCATCCTTCCAAAACAGCATCTACCACCCCAAGCCATTTTCAAGCCCTTTCCCCTGCTTTATTTTCTTCACAGCACTTAAATCTGAGATTACAAAATTTATTTTTAACTTGTTAATTACATGTCTTCCCACACTAGAATGTGAGTTCAATGAGATCAGGGACTTACCTCTCTAATTCACCTCTCTTTCTCTAATCCCCAGAACAGTTTGTAACACTTAGTAGGTATACCATAAATATCTGTATCTAGCAAATGAATTTCCCTGAGAAAAGCAATCAATCAGGAGAGAATTTTCTTTGAGAGGCATGGAAAAGCCAAGAAAACAATTCTGGTAAATATTGGAGGAGTAGGATACTGTGTGACTTTCCCTTGTTTTAGGTGTGGTGAATCTGAAGCCTTGAGAAACTACAAACTCTGTGTGAGGGGGCAAGTAGGGGGCACAGAGGAGGGCCATCCGGCAGCAGATGAGAGAGGCTTGTCCACACCGCATACAACATGGACACACATACCCAAATACAGACATGCTGGGAAAGGGAAAGGGAAAGCTGTCTGGGAAAGTTGGGAAAGTTGGATTTAGGGCAAGGATTGAAGGTTTAAATACTTAAACATTCTTTCAGACAGTAAGCCAAAATCTCATGAGGATCAACATACAAATAAAATGCTGAGGAGCGTCTAAAATAATATATATCACATTACTCTGTTATATACATTACAGATCACATGAGGAAACTGAAACTCTCTGCAGCCCTGCCCAAATATAGGGAACCATTTAGGGCTGTTCAAACAGTGACTAGGACTGGCGACTCTGACCCCAGAATGAATAACCGCCTTGGTTCAGCTGTTCTTTCTTGCCATTTTTAACAAGTACATTTTAATGGCCATTATTGTTTTATTCATGTTAGGTTTATCATTATTGCAGTTAACCTCACATTTTCTTTGGCTAGTATCCTTTTTTGAAAGTCTTTGACATTTCAGTTGGTTTTGATTTGTCTTTTTGGTCACACTCCATTAATAATAACAAACGTGAGGAGTGCTTTTCGGCTTACAAAGAATTCATAGTATCATTTGTGCCCTTGAACAGCACTGTGGGAGAGTCAGAGATTATAATTTCTGTTTTATAAGCAAGGAAACTGAAGCTCAGTGAAGATAAGGGACTTGCAGAAAGTCATAAACACAGAGAATGGCAGAGCTACAACTCAACTCCTGCCTTTTGGTTTCTTCTACAATGCGCTTCCTGTATGACATGACACCCATCACTAAGCTAGCCTGGCTGGCAAAGATCCAGTGTTCACACACAGTATGTATGTTTATGTTCACATGTACTCAAGCACACACACACCACATAACGGTTATCAAATAGAAACCCAAGAACACATTAAACAGAACTCACAGCATTACTGTGCTCTACATCCTTAGAAAAAGAAAAACGAGGCAAGAAAACCCACTACCACCATTTCTCCCTAGCAGGAATTCTGAGGTTCCTTCTTCCCACCAGGTGTTTGTACAGTGTTACACAAATCTGATGTTCTTTTGAGTGATTTGGGGAGAATCTCCACACCACTTTGATCACCAAAAATACCCTCAGGGACAAGAGGGAAATGAGTAAGGATAAGTCAAGTGGTAAATTCTAACCAGGGCCCCTACATAAATATTCAAGCTAAAACTGAATGAAGTTTATTTAAATAAAGATCCAGAGAAACGGCAGATGGCAGACTGAAAGAGGTAGTTTTCAGGAGAGAAAGGCCAAGCCTATGAGAGGAAATAATTGTAGTAGAGCAGAATCCCAGTGGGCCTTTGGTATTCAACTGGTCTTCTTCCAAGCATTTCACCCTCTTCCAATTTTCCAGTGTTTCATTAGACTGTCCTGGTTTGAAGATAATTAAGTAAATCCAACACAGCCACTGAATTGAAGGAAGGGTGAAGGACGAAGCATGCTATCTATTATCACTCCAAGTTCAGGGTTTAATAGTGAAACTCATTAACCTCCAAAGTTAGAATTAAATCTCAGGCTACACATCACCAGATATTACCACTATCAGCTCTCTTGTGACTGCCTTAGACATTGAATGTTAGAGTCAGATGGGGTTTAGAGAACAACTGAGTCTTATTTTTAACAAAAGAAGTTGAAGGGATCTGTTCAGATACACAAAATTAAGATGAAGTTCTGGTCTTATGAGTAAAAAAAGTAAGGAACAGTGGTGCGTAGAACAGGCTGTAATTTGTCTTAAATGGGTGTGCATATTCAGAGAATATCTCTGGGAAAATATGAAGGAAAATGGGAAATGTTGTTACTTCAAAGGGAAAGGATTTTAGATACTAAAGAACAGAAGTGAGAAGAAAATTTACTCCCCCCCCATATCCTTTGCTACTCATTAATAGTTTACACATCTGTCACTCCTACAAAGAAGTGTAAGCTCCTTGAGGGCAGGGCCTATTGACCATATTATAGTCATCTTTGTAATCCCTGGGTGGGTCTCTCATTGTGTCTCATAAATACTCAATAAACTACTGTTGAGTACTTACAACAGATGTTCTTTTTCCATTTAAAATAAAGTTGACTATTGAGTATAAATCAATATTAATTTTGTGGCTCTTTCCAAATGGTTTATAACAATTAATCATTCATATAAGGACATAAAATAACAGCTTTCTATCTTCTCCCATTTAGAGTACACTTGAAACAAATAGTTTTCGAAGACTACTCTGACTTATGAAATAGAGAAAGTTGTATAAATCATTTTGCTGACGGATGTTTCTTCATTTTCACCCCAAAGGGGGAAAAATGATTAGTTAGTATATTTAGAAAAATTGTAATGCAGTGAATTTCATGGTGGAGATTTTTACTAAATATTTTCTTAGGTGCTTTTTATTAACCAATTCTTCTGTAGCCTGTTCATACTCTTGGCATTACTCTTGAATACGATGTTGCAAAGTCAACCCACATTTTCTAAGAAGTGGAAAACTATGATCCAGAATTAAGTAAGGCAGAAGCAAAGAAAACAAACTCTTAGGAGAATGGAACTTAAATTATTTACTCAGTTAGTTATTGTATTAAATTATTTACTCAAGTTTACTCAAAGTTTTCCAGAAGACATTTACATTAAAAATTGTGAGAAACTTGCCACTTCTTTCTCCATCCCCCCAATTCCCCCCCTCCCCCCCCCCCGCCACGTCCCATCTCTCAGCATTATGATGACACTCCATTTAGGATTCAGATTTTCGTTAAGTCCCTCTATAAGATGTGGAAGCAAAGCCTTATGTGTAGTTTTAGGACCTCCGGGTAACTGAGCAGACGTCAATGTGTACCACACTTGCCCTCTAGCGGGAACTTGTGAAAACTGCAGTTCCCTGGGATGTTGGTTCTTCAACCCTGCGCGTTTCCGAACACCCATCTCGAGCTGTTTTTTATAAACAGATAAACCTCATTTATACTTATTCTACTAATTACTAATTTGCAAAGGGTGCTATTAAAAGGCTTAAAAACAGCTTATTCTTGCGAGTAAACATCTCTATCTTATTTACACAACAAATTTGCTTTGTAAACTCCTTTCTTCATAATAGTACAAAGATAAACTTTAATGATCTCCAGGTCCAATAAACCTAATTCTGAACAAATGACTTCATAGTACATAATTAGAAGAAAGAAATGGTATCCCTGTATGTACATAATTATGATGGTGATTTTTTTTTTAATGACATTTTGGGGCTGTCACATGAAGTACCTTCTTTCCAATTCAGAAGATATCTTCGGTTTTTATTGTTGTTCTTGTTTGCTCTTTAACCTTTATACGTTTATGACCACACCAAAGCAGCCAAAGGACATCTGACATATGGAAAAACTACTGCCCCTGGCATAAAGCCTATAAATTATTAACTGTTTCCATTTACAATAGAATATAGAATTTCAGCACTTACTAACAAAGTTATGACTTGCCACTAAGTTTGCTTCATTTTGGAGAATCTATTCTATCTGTTAGGATTAAGTTCAGTGAAAATGTATGGCACCCAAAATAATGGCTTAAAGAAGGTAAATCTTTCTCTCTTGCGTAAACAAATTCCAAACTTAAGGATGAATATCAATATATAGCGCCTCCAAGTTCAACCAAGGCTCAGGTTTCTTCTAGCTTATTGCTCTACCATCCTCAATGCACAGCTTTCACTCCATGGTTCATGGTGTCTGGCCTGTTTCTGGGTAATATATATCCACGTTCCAGCCAGTGGGAAGAAGCAAAAGGAAGAACATGCTCACTCCCCTTAAGGAGCATTCTTGGAAGTTGCACCCATTACAACTACACGTAACAGACCAGAACTTTGTCACGTGGCCACTTCTAAATGAAATGCCGTCATTCTAGCCTTGCTCTATTCCAGCTGAAAGTCAGGGGTGCCAATACTATGGGAGAGGGCAGAGCTCATGTTCAGGGACAACCAGCAGTCTCCCCATAGCTTACAATCCCACCAGCTGCCTTCATTTGATAGATCCTACACTTTCCTGGGTTTTGTCTGTTTGTTTTCTATTGAAAGGTGACACCTTCCCTTCCATTTGTCTTCCACTCATGAAGTTCTGCTAATAAAGACCATGATTCCTTTTCTTTTTTTCTCCCTTCTTTCCCTAAGTAAACTCCGGTCACCTGGTCGGCTGATTTTCACCATGTTGGTGCGTACCTTCCTCCACAGGTGATGGCTGGTCCACCTGCCCTTCTGCAGCTGCTGGGAGTACTGCTTACCATTTCCCTGGGTTCCATCCGGCTCATCCAAGCTGGTGCCTACTATGGCATCAAGCCGCTGCCACCTCAAATTCCTCCTCAGATTCCACCGCAAATTCCACAATACCAGCCCCTGGGCCAGCAAGTACCTCACATGCCTTTGGGTAAAGATGGCCTTAACATGGGCAAGGAGCTGCCCCACATGCAGTATGGCAAAGAGTATCCACATCTACCCCAATATATGAAGGAAATTCAGCCGGCACCAAGAATGGGCAAGGAAACAGCACCCAAGAAAGGCAAAGGTAACATACTTCGGTTCTGCTGTAAGACAGCAGCTTTCCAAAACCCTAAACAATACGCTGCGGGTGGGGAGAGCTAAATTTTAGACATGTTTCTTTTAGCATGTGTGACTGACATTCATTAACTGCCTGTGTCCTAAACCCTATCCTTGAAAAGTTCAGGTCTTGAAGAAAGACAAAATTATTGTATGTTGTGCTTTCTTATTTCAACAGCATCAAATGACAAAAAGCATACTTCATAACAAATAAGCTTAGTCCCTTAACTCATTATTTCTTTATTCAAACATACAGCAACTAATGAGCATCTCTTTTTGTGTCCGGCTCTAAGCCAAAATGCTAAGGGATATAGCAGTGGAAAAAAAGAAAAAAGAAGTGATGTCAGTCTTCAGAACTAGGAGAGCAATGTTATAAGAACCTGCTGTGTTAAAAAAAATCATATGAAAGCACTTTGTAAACTAGGTGCCAGATAAACGTGTTTTTAAGAGTGCTCTAATTAAGTTGTTACATATGTCAATCAATAAATCTACAGAAGGAGCCCAAAGAGTACAGACTATATACCTACCTAGAGATGATGTTACCTGAAAATCTCTCCATTACTTTCTAGGCATATTCATTAGTTATTCAACACCAGCAAAATGCCTATCACTGTGAGAGACATTTTCTTTTTTAAAAATTTTTTTAAGTCTTCTTTTTTTTTTTTTGGCCACACCGTGTGGCTTGTGGAATCTTAGTTCCCCGACCAGGGATTGAACCCGGACCCTTGGCAGTGAGAACACAGAGTTTTAACCACTGGGCCACCAGGGAATTCCCGAGAGACATTTTCTTATAAACTCAGTTGGTTTATAAGAAACGTAGGAAACCTAGCACTTGCAGGAAAGGAATTGCAATCAGAGTAGCAATTCCCTTTGAGGCGGTGGAGGCCATTCCCACTGGTCCCTGCAAAAGCAGGAAGCTCTGCTTTTGGGGAACTACTGGATTTGGTACTACTAATAGGCCTGAGTGCCTAGAGGCCAGAAAGGAGAGAAACCTAGTCATTTAACCTCTTTGAAACTACTTTTCTTCATTTGTAAAGTAGGATTATTGAGAGAGTCTATGACATAAGGTAAGTACTAAATAAATGCTAAAGTACCATAAAAACTTTGAGTTGCTGCAGTTGGTCATTCAACAAAACCTAAGGAAGAACAGAATATACTCCAGGCACGTGCTAGACATTAGGGATTCCTGATGAATGTGATGTGACCCTGCCCCAGATGCTCGCTTGACAAAGGAGCTACACAGTTCCTGCTTAGCAAGAGCACACCCTAATTGTACAGTAGTAATCCTATTAGCATAAAAGAAGTATTTCCAGTTTTCTTCCCTTTAGGAGCTGATATTCCACTTAGGGGATTATCTCAGTCATTTGTTTTCCTTCCTTTCTTGAATGGCCTGCCTGGATTTTGAAACTTCCTGTACTTATTCAGATGGGTACCAGATTGCAACTGAGGAATTTGGAAAATACATGAGTTCTGTGGTTCTATTTTGTTCCCTGACAGTAGCTCAGTGAAAAATACAATGGTCAGGATTAAGATGCAACTAACGGTTAATATACGACTTTGGGACCATCAATTTCATTTTTTTATGTTATTCCTTACTCTCAGTAGCATGAGAGGTCCAGAGTTGTGTTTCTCTGCAAGGCATAGCATAATCAATATAATTACATGTGCTTTGTATTTCGATAACAATTCGAGAAAGCATAACGCCTTTCACATCTATTTTCTAATCTTGTAGTGTAGGTGTATTATTCTTGCTGTACAGACAGGCAAGCAGGGATGCTGATGGCTTAAGTGACCCAGTCAAGATCTCATTTCAAGGCCAGAAAGAGAAGCTGAGCTTCCTGCTAATCCCAGTTTAACTCCTTTTCCGCACTGTTTATCATCCTAAAATACCTTATTCACTACTCCTGTTTAAAAACCAAATTTGCAAGTGAGAAGTAACTTATTAAATTGAAGAATTAATATTTGAGGCTTAGGAAATCCTACAGCATATTAAAGAAATTAAACACATCGATTTGACTTTAGAGGACAGATTTTAAGATGTTATTAAACCACATACAAAATAAAAATAAAATGCTTCTATTCTTCCCTGAGTCTACATGATAATGACGGTCATCCTCTACATCATAGTATATTTCAGCACAAGAGGAAATATTATTTTTCCATATATTATATTTAAAATTCAAGGACATAGAAAAATAGAGTATAACATTAAATAGGGAAAAAATAAAAATGACTCCAACATTGTTTGAAATACACACACACATTAACACACACACACACACACACACACACATATATACATACATATGTACATATATAGAGAACACATGAGATGGAAATACAGATAAATGTCAAGCGATTATCTCTGAGTAGTGGGCTTATAGGCAACTTTGATTTTTCTTTGTCCTTCTTTGAACTCTTTATAGTGAATACACCATAATATCTCCAAGTTTGTACTAGGAAGAATGTTTCTTCATTACTTTTTAGCTGTTTTACTTAACTAATGCTGATAAAAGCAGCCACAGATATCAGTTCCCAGAACAGTATCTCAAATATGACAAAGAAATTATCAGCCTGATTGTCCAGTAAGTACTGATAATACAGTCCTGGAACACGAGCACATTATTCCTAGTCTTTCCTCTTGATAAGTAATAGGCAAATGTGTCAGAAGTAAATAATGATCGAAGTGAGGGATGATCAATATTAATCTCTCTCTCTCTCTCTCTCTCTCTCTCTCTCTCACTCTCTCACCCTCCCTCCCTCCCTCCCTCCCTCCCTCCTTCTCTCTCTCTCCCCCCTCTCCCAGCAGAAATACCATTAGCCAGTTTACGGGGGGAGCAAGGTCCCCGTGGAGAGCCTGGCCCAAGAGGACCACCTGGGCCCCCTGGCTTACCAGGTCAAGGGATACCTGGAATCAAAGGAAAACCAGGGCCACAGGGATATCCAGGAATTGGAAAGCCAGGTATGCCTGGAATGCCAGGAAAGCCAGGAGCCATGGGAATGCCTGGGGCCAAAGGTGAAATTGGACCCAAAGGGGAGATCGGACCCATGGGGATCCCAGGACCGCAAGGACCTCCAGGGCCTCACGGACTTCCTGGCATTGGGAAGCCAGGTGGGCCAGGGTTACCAGGGCAACCAGGTGCCAAAGGTGAGCGAGGACCCAAAGGACCACCAGGACCTCCCGGCCTTCAGGGTCCTAAAGGAGAGAAGGGCTTCGGGATGCCAGGTCTGCCAGGCCTAAAGGGTCCTCCAGGGATGCATGGCCCTCCCGGCCCTGTCGGACTTCCAGGAGTGGGCAAACCAGGAGTGACAGGCTTCCCTGGGCCCCAGGGCCCCCTGGGAAAGCCAGGCCCTCCAGGCGAACCTGGGCCACAAGGCCCTATAGGGGTCCCAGGGTTTCAAGGACCTCCTGGGATGCCTGGAATTGGAAAACCAGGCCAGGATGGGATCCCTGGGCAGCCAGGATTTCCAGGTGGCAAAGGGGAACAAGGACTGCCAGGACTGCCAGGACCCCCAGGCCCTCCAGGGATCGGGAAACCCGGCTTCCCAGGCCCCAAAGGCGACAGGGGCATAGTGGGTCTTCCTGGGGCTCTGGGACCAAGAGGGGAGAGAGGACCAGCAGGTGCCCCTGGATTGGGGGGCCCACCAGGAGAGCCAGGCCTGCCTGGAATCCCAGGTCCCATGGGCCCTCCAGGGGCTATCGGTTTCCCCGGACCCAAAGGAGAAGGTGGGGCTGTGGGACCACAGGGGCCACTAGGTCCCAAGGGTGAGCCAGGGCTTCAAGGCTTCCCAGGAAAGCCAGGTTTCCTTGGTGAAGCTGGGCCCCCCGGCATGAGGGGTTTGCCAGGTCCCATAGGGCCCAAGGGGGAAGCTGGGTATAAAGGTTTGCCAGGGCTCCCTGGTGCCCCAGGGCTGCTTGGACAGAAGGGAGAGCCAGGAATCCCAGGGGAACAGGGCTTACAGGGCCCCCCAGGTATCCCAGGGATTGCAGGCCCGAGTGGCCCCATTGGACCGCCTGGAATTCCTGGCCCCAAAGGGGAACCGGGTCTCCCAGGGCCACCTGGGTTCCCTGGAGTAGGGAAGCCCGGAGTAGCAGGACTTCATGGCGCCCCAGGGAAGCCTGGTGCCCTTGGTCCCCAAGGCCAGCCTGGCCTTCCAGGGCCCCCAGGCCCTCCAGGGCCCCCGGGACTCCCAGCTGTGATGCCCCCGACACCACCACCCCATGGAGAGTATCTACCCGATATGGGGCTGGGAATTGACGGAGTGAAACCCCCCCACGCCTATGGGGCTAAGAAAGGCAAGAACGGAGGGCCAGCCTACGAGATGCCTGCATTTACCGCTGAGCTGACTGCGCCTTTCCCACCTGTGGGGGCCCCAGTGAAGTTTGACAAACTGCTCTATAACGGCAGACAGAACTACAACCCGCAGACGGGCATCTTCACCTGTGAGGTCCCTGGGGTCTACTACTTTGCATACCACGTTCACTGCAAGGGGGGCAACGTGTGGGTTGCTCTGTTCAAGAACAACGAGCCCATGATGTACACGTATGACGAGTACAAGAAGGGCTTCCTGGACCAGGCGTCCGGGAGCGCGGTGCTGCTGCTCCGGCCCGGAGACCGGGTGTTCCTCCAGATGCCCTCTGAACAGGCTGCGGGACTGTATGCTGGGCAGTATGTCCATTCCTCTTTTTCAGGGTATTTATTGTATCCCATGTAAGAAAGAAAAAAAGAGAGAAATTTAATAGAAGAAAAGAAAAGGATGCACCAAAAAATCCAAATGGGAAACATAATTGCTTCAAAACATTTATATAGTTGGAAAGTTATATTTAAGTGAAAGTCTGAACCATCGTGTACAAATAAAAACTAAGATGCATGTTTAGTGCTCTGCACAGCAGCTTGTGATTGAAAATGATGGGATAGATTTATGTATCAAGTACTGACACTTGTGTTGTACCCACTGGAATCGTATTAGCTGTTTATGTTATGTGCTTCCATGATAACCTGCTTATTCAGATCAAAGTATTTCAGTATGAAAGAGCATAGCTAATGAAAGTCACTCGCTCATACTGTTTACTTTAAAATATTTATAAATATGGCTTAAAGAAACGTCAATGATAACAATTACATACCGTATTTACTTGCATAATTTCCTCTGTATTTGTGCAGATACTTTGCCATGGGATGTGGGAGAGCTCTGCAGTGCTTTTCCCCAGTGAGGCGTGGACAGAGAACCAGGGTAGAGCTTTACTCCAAGGGATGTTTCTCCCCTGTCGGAGGCTGTGTCTTTCACAACAAGAGTTCTACTCAGAATTGTGTGTCTAGTGTCCCTAGAAGAACAACTGTAGTGTATTTACTCGTGCCTTCTGTGTGCCTAGCACTGGATGAGACACTTCTGTGGGGCCTAAGACAGTGCCCCGTAGGGAGCTAACAAACCAGCTGGGAGACATGAGTAGGAAGTAACTCATTTATTCCTCACGGGTTCTTTTTGCTTGTTGTTTTTTTTTTCCTGTGATTTTTTTTTTCTTTCTTGTTGTCTCCATGTAATTTCCATTATGACCCAACTAATATAAACACTTGGAAGTCATAAGAAAAAAAGTAACCCTCTCCCCTCATAACTTTCCAGTTTTGCGGAATGTTCATTATAAATAGCAGTTATTAATTGTGTTTACATGCGTATAATAATCCCCCTCCTTCGCCTACACACACAAATGACTACAACGAGGTTTCACCCACAAAGGGGGTATCAGTACTTTTTAGTAGCTACTGAATTTCAAAGAAATTTCCCTGTGTAGTACACATACAAATCGGTGTGTCATCTGAAGTTCCAAAGTGAATTTCCTAAATCCAAGCCGTCCTTTGATTGGGGAAAGAGGGGGGGAGTTTCAGAATTACATAGGAAAATAAATTGTTTTGAAAAAATAATTTCTGAAGTTTTAAATTAAAAAACAGATGTATTACTTCCTGCTGTAGGTACTAAAAATGCAGGAAGCAACCTGTGGAAGAGCCACCTGGAATGTCAGAGGGCAATGACAGCCCATGCTTTTTATGTCACCCCACAAGTACAGGAGTCAATACAAATTTAAAGAGAAAAGTAAATTTTTTTCCAGGTTTTCATTTAGGTACATACTAATTGCTTTGCACATTCAAATCTGGTCTCGAAACACAGACAAAGCATTTCAAGTTGGCTATGAGTCTGCTGCTGACACTATAAGCCACTGGGGGGAATAATGTGGGGCTATGGTGGTGGAGTCTTGTATCTACTCCTCAAAGTTAAGAGTGTTGAAATGAGGGGATAGGTACAGATGGGAAGATACACAAATAAATACGGTATAAACACACATGGAATCGTGTCTATGTCAAATCTGAATCATTTTAACCATCAAGAATATTCTCCTCAGCCTAATATCTGTCTTTTCCCTATATGGTATACAAGCACCATTTCTTCTCAATTTCTTAAAAAGAGAAATGAGTTCATTACCACGTGGTTTCTTACTCACGGCTAATTATATGACAAACTTTTCCCATCAAAAACATATCCCACCCAACCTTCATTTTCAAAGCAGACAGCATTTATGTGGCCAAATATCCTTTGGGTTGGTCTTGAGGATGCTGGTTTTGGGCTGATGGCTATGAGAGCCACATGGATCCACTGGGCTCTGTCTGCTGAAAAGCTGCATTGAAATGGCTTGGAGGCAAGTCAGATCAGCTGATTTATAAAACTGTATTTATCTGTACATGTATGGGCTTTTTATTTCCACCAAGAGAGAAAGTAGCTTAGTCAAAACCAAATTTCACTTTTCAAATACCTTCCAACTTATTTATTGGTTGTTACTCAATTGCATGTGTGTGTGCGTGTGTGCGCGTGCATGCACGCATGTGTGTATTATCAGGCATATGCTTCTAACTTTCAGACAGGGGAGGAGAAAAATCTATGCCGGATACTGTATATTCTACAATGGTGCTAATCTCAGAGCTAAATGAATTACTCCATTTAATTTAAAAAGAGTTTTAAATAATTATCTATGTATCTTTGTTTCCCTTTTGAATGTTGCACATCATGTTAACACATTTAGTGTAAAAGCAGATGAAACAACCACATGTTCTAAAGTCTAGGGATAGTGCTACAATCCCTATTTAATTCAAAATTAACTAGAACTTTTCCATGTGAAATGGACCAAACTGACAATATTGTTATTTAAATACAGAGTTTTAATGCAGGATGACATCCCACAGGGGAAAAGAATGTCTGTAGTGGGTGACTGTTCTCAAATATTTTACAGAATACCATGAATGGTGAACAGACTGGTAACTGAGTTTCCATGATAGATTTGAGACATGTCAATAGCAAATCATTTTTGTATTTAAATTTTTGTACTGATTTGAAAAAAAAGTCTTATTAAATACCTTTAAAAGTATGTTTCTCATCTTGTTCATATCACTCAGCTGACACTGTTTGAACTTCGTAACTGTTTATCCCCCAACGTGTTAATTAGCTGCTGACACAGAGACCTAACATAATCCTAGCTTAACGGGGACAATTCTTTCTCTTTGACATAACAGCTGCAAGCATAAGCAGGCTGGGGCTCATGTGGCAGCCCCAGTCAGGGTCCCAGGTTCCTTCTATCTTGTTGCTCTTCCACCGAGAGGGCGTGGCCCGCATCTCCAGGGTCCAGGAGAGCTAACCACCACAGGCACATTCCAGTCAGTGGGAAGGAAGAAAAATCAGGAAGGGGAGAGCATGCTTCCTTCTTAAAGAACTCAACCTAGTGGTTGCTTAGATCACCCTCCCACATACCATGCTCTGAATTTAGTCACACTGGCACAACCAGCTGCAAGGGAGTGTGGGAAATGGAATATTTACTGCAGGCAAGCACATGTCCAGCTAAAAATCAGAGGTTCTATTAATACAGAAGAAAGGAGAACAGATATTAGGGAACAATTAGCTGCTGCATCTGTCACATCCAACCTAAAAGGATAAACTGCTACAAATCTCTTTTCTCCCACAAAAAAAACTAATCTTCATGTACTCAATTGTGTTACAGTTTGCCACACCAGAGCCAAAATTTTTGAGGGGAGATAGTGATGAGTGGAGCTTCAGAGCAGAAACAGACCTGTTTCAACAACCTAAGGGTCTTAATAAGCATCACTGATAAGGAAAGAATTCTTTTGTGATGACTTATCAAGCTCAGAATGATCACAGCTTATCATGTCTAGACTATCATAAAGGGATTACTCAAATTATTCAACAAGCAACTATGTAGCACCAGTCTGTGGCTGGTTAACTCACTTGTTTAAATGCATCAATCTGGAAATTCAAGGCCATAGCTTCCATTCCCACATAGCCCAACTAGTTCTATTTCATTCCACAGCCTAAGGCTCTTCCATAACATGGACCAGTCATCTCATGTGCACACAGTGTTGGTCACAAAAGTAAATGGAAGGATAGATACAAGTAACAGAGGCAAGGAGGAATAATAAATGGTTGGAATTTAGAATGCCGGACAAGCAGGGCAAATCCATCATTACAACAGGTCTATAGTATCCCTTTACATTAAAACAAAACAAAAAGTAGCCCCTACTTTGCACCTGATATTACTAGGCAATGTGAGGGGCACATAAGCAATAGAAAACATGACCATTCTTTTTAAAAGTATCTTTTGTTTAGAGGACATGAAGATGTTTGTTAAACAAGTTGACATCCAGGTGATATACAAACAAGGGTGGTATGAAGCCAACTGGATGCATACGTGCTAGCAAAGTTCAGAAAGAGAAAGGCCATTCCATGCTGCTCCCTTCATGGGAATGCCTTCTCTGACCTACCTGCTCGATAATCCCTCCTCACCCCTCAGGACACAGCACAAGCATCACCTCTCCTTCCCTACTGCTCAGATTTAGTCACTACCCTGCCTTGTACAATCTTCTGTCCCTTTACTTTTCCTGCTTTATAACTGAACTGTTTGTCTGTCTCCCCTATTGATAGAGTGTAAGCCTCTTGAGAGCAGGCACCTGTTTCATCTTTGCATCCACAGCTCATCACAGAGCGCTGGTCCAGCTCCAGGGTGGAGGGAAGAATGAATCTCGCAGGGTTGCTGTGGGAGCTAGTGCTAAACTCGATGTGAGGTGTGACTGAATCCAGCTCTGGTATTCCAAGATTATACAGAAGATTATATGTCCCAAGATTATTTAGAAGTCTACTGTGGGATAAAAGCTAATCTCAGGTAGTTTTTTGGAGAAGACGACTTTTAAAGAAATCATCTTTAATTTGACAGAATTTGGATGAATGGAGCATAGGGCAGTGTGTGTGTGTGTGTGTGTGTGTGTGTGTGTGTGTGTGTCTGTGTGTGTGTGTATAAGAGAGAGAGAGAGAGTCAGAAGGGGCGGCGGGGGTGGAGTGGGGTGGGCAGAGATAAGGGAAATGACCTGACTGGTTCAGAAGAACTACTCAAAAACTAGTAAAGGAAACATTTAATAACCAAAGAAGGATCAAGTGATGTAGGGCTTTACATATAGGGAAGATACATTTATACTTTATCTAATATGCAATAAGAAGACATTGTAGGTCCTTAAACAGGAAAATGGTATGAACATAAGTATTTTAGAAAAGTTACTTTGATGATTCTATGGAGAATGTATGATACAAGTAGCAAAACCAATGAGGAGATCAGAACAGCTTTAATCCAGGAATGGGGAGATGGGTTGATGGTTCAGGGAGCCTAACCAAGTCTAAAGAGTGAGAGTCACATGTCAGGTGAGGTGTTAGGGTTTAAGGACTGCATAACAATGGAGCTATCTCAAGGGCTAGGAAACGGAATGAAGAACTGAAAACTGAAGAGACAGTTGAAAGACAGAACTGACCCTGGAGACAATCCCAGGGTGCCCTTATGAGGGAGGAGGAAGCTTGACTTGAAGGTGGTTTCCTCACTGATACGCTTGGAAAACAGGGTCGGCTCCACTGATAGAAATAGGCAGTCCTCCAGTGGAGCCTGCTCCAGGCAGGGAAAGAAGAGACGCTTGGTTTATACATAGACTTGTGGGATCTGCCTGTGCACCAGACGCGCATTTGCTGGGCAGATGAGGGTAAAGCCATGAGCCTGGAGAGAGACCTGGTGGCCTATTGTAATAAGAAGGAGAGGAAAGGCACTCAAAGTCAGTGGCACCATTTGCAGACAAAAATGATTAGAGTGCTTTAAAATCTCCTCCCTTACTTGCTCCAGGAATTTATTTAACAGATCCTTTCATCACAGATATAGCAAAGGGAAATGGCATCCCAATCCACATGGAATTACAGTGAACTCCAAATACGCAGAGCCAATAAAAAGTGTAAATCAATCATGTTTTCCTATATTTCAAAAAAGTTTTCTCCTTAATGGTCCTTGTGACTCTAAAATGAAAATATCATGCTCATTCCATATCATGAAAAAGAAAAATATCTATGTTGTAGCCTTAGGGTTATCTTTCTTCTAGCAAAGAGTTACACAGAATTTCTGATGCTTTCATTTTCAAAACCAATATTTGTAGCAGGATCAACTTTATGCTCAAATATGTTATTCTTTATGATGTCAAATAGATGTTAATGATTTTTATTATTAGAAAAATATTTTTTGCTAATTCCTGGAGATAAGTACATTGGACTTTCAATTTAAAAAGTGGGGCACATCATCCCATTTTAACAAATTATTCAGAAGTTTCTCATGTGTGTTACTGAAACACAGAACCATCTAACTGAATTTTCCTTTGAGGCATCCAGAACCTTTCTAGAGGTTTTTTTCCTTTGCTATCTTAATGCAAGTAAAAATAGATTTTTATTAGATTCAAAAGCACTTCTAAATTAAAGTTTATGATTCCTGTGGAGACCTACAATTCACATGCTTTGTTAAAACCACCAAGACCTAAAAATTAATTTTATAATGAGCATGGCCAAGTCAGTTCTCATCTAACAAGTGAGTGGCTGGCAGCAACATTCACATCTGCTCTTCATTTGTGGGTGACAGACACAATGGGGAAAGCTGATGGAACGCTTCCCAGGTTCCAACTGCCTACTAGTAAGAGCTGTCTTTCCTCACCAAGGCCAATGCTGTCCTTGTCATTTGTTCTGCCAAACCAGAGTCATCAATATAGAACATGTTAGGAGAGGGCTCTGAGGCCAGGCTCAGAGAACCAATCTCAGCTCCTCTATTTAACAGCTGTGATATCTTGAATCAATTATTTAACGTCTCTAAACTTCAGCTTTTGCACCTGTAAAACAGTAGGTGATAATAGTAACTATCTTCTACATTTGGGAGGGTGGGTGAAGTTGTAGAGTGTGTTATGGAGGGGCAACAACTGCTACTATTTACTGAGTGACAACCATGTACCAAAATGCTTTAACTGTTTTTATGTATTAACTTAGTTACTCCTTATAATGACTCTTATTATTAGCTCCACATTACAGCTGAGGCAAAGTAACTTGTCCAAGATCTAATAATGACAATGCCAAGATTTTAACCCACACATCTAGCTCCACAGTCCATGCTCTGAGCTATTACACCATACTGCCTAAAGGCAGGAGATAAAAGTTCTCGGCTGCCTGAGGAGCAAACAACTGCCAGTGAAGGTTTAGAATAGTAGCTTACCTCAAAAGAGAGAGAGATGACCTCAGTTATTTCTTAGTTACTGTCCTTACCAGAGACAAGGAAACAGCCAGCTATCAAAAGACTATATACTGACAGATGTCATGGTGACATCCTTACCCCTTAGGAGATATGAAGGCAGTTGGCTTTAAAAGCTGAAGGGACGGGCTTCCCTGGTGGCGCAGTGGTTGGGAATCCGCCTGCCAATGCGGGGGACACGGGTTCGGGCCCTGGTCTGGGAAGATCCCACATGCTGCGGAGCAGCTGAGTCCGTACGCCACAACTGCTGAGCCTGTGCTCTAGAGCCCGTGTGCCACAGCTACTGAGGACCGTGTGCCTAGAGCCCGTGCTACACAGCAGGAGGGGCCATCGCGATGGGAGGCCCGTGCACTGCAGCAAAGGGTGGCCCCCGCTCGCCGCAACTGGAGAAAGCCCGTGCACAGCAACAAAAGACCCAACACAGCCTAAATAAATAAATTTATAAAAAAAAAAACGGAAGGGACCACCTCACACCTATTAGGATGGCTACTATGAAACAACACAGAACAGTACAATACAAAACATAACAAGTGTTGGTGAGGATATGGAGAAATTGGAACCCTTGTGCACTGCTGGGGGGAAAGTAAAATTGGGCAGCAGCTATGGAAAACAGTATGGAGGCTCCTCGAAAAATGAAAAATAAAATTACTGTGTGACCCAACATTTCCAGTTCTGAGTATATACCTAAAAGAACTGAAAGCAGGGATGCAAACAGTTATTTGTACATTCCTGTTCATAGCAACATTATTCACGATATCTAAAAGGTGGAAGCAACCCAAATGTCCTTTGATGGATGAATGGATAAACAAAATGTGGTATATACATACAATGGAATATTATTCAGCCTTCAAAAAAGAAGGAAATTATGCTACACACTACAACATGGATGATCCTGGAGGGCATTATGCTAAGAGAAATAAGCCAATAACAAAAGGACAAATATTGTATGATTCCACTTATATGAGACACCTAGAGAAGTCAAATTCATAGAAAACAGAAGGGTGATTTCCAGGTGCTGGGTGCAGGGGGAGGAAGGGATGAGGAATTATTGCTCAACGGGTATAGGGTTTGATTTGCAAGATGAAAAGAGTTCTGGACATAGATGGTGGTGATGGTTGCAAAGTAATGCGAATGTACTTAATGCCACTGAACTGTACACTTACAAATGGTTAAGATGGTAAACTTTATGTTTTGTGTATTTTACTGTAATTTATAAAAATAATCTAAAAAATAAAAAAACTAGAGGGAAAATATCTGTTAACAGGACCAACCCATGATGTAGGACGTAACTCAAAATGACCTCCGGCAGCCGCCCTTACTCCACGTTCACCAGTGTTCACCAAATGGGTAAGGAGTCTAAGCCGTACCACAGCAGTGGTCCAGAAACTGCAAGTCTCCCAGCCTCTCCCAGGGAAGTTCTGCAGACCACTGTGGGGCTGCCACCTACTGCACCTCCTCTACTTCAGTGGATATGACCTTCTAGGGCGCTTAAGACCCAGCTGCTTGAGGCAGACAGTCCACCTTCACCTAGTGACTCCAAAGGACAAACTAGAATGAGTTTCCTTTCTTCTTCAAGGCTAAACATGCAATCGCCATATCAATTTTCTGGTTCCAAAGGTGAAGTTAAAGATCAGGTGTTTCTTCTTCTAAATGATCTTTAGAGCTCGTACGTATTCAAGATTTGAACTTTTTTTTAAAGTAAGTTTTACTTTAGCCACCTGACCTCACCAGGCCCTGTGGGAAGAAAGATGGAAAATTCACTGCAACTCTAGGCAGGGTACCCCGCGGCCCACAGGAGACAGGAAGTAAGCATGGCTTCTAAAACTTGCAGGTTCCCAAAGAACAAGTTCTCCCTCTTGTGGCCAGAGGAGAAACAACAGCTTCACAAGCAGGTTTTTTTCTTACGTGAGAAAAGTGGGTCAGGAATTCACTTCTGAGGATAGAGCGTGGATGGTTTGTCTCTGCTCCACGACGTCTAGGGCTACAACTGGAGGAGAATCAACACCTGGGGCCTGTAATCATCTGGAAGCATCTTCATTTATGGGTCTGCCTGTTGATGCTGGCTGTCAGCAGGGACCTCAGCTGAGCTGTGGGCCAGTATACCTACATATGTCCTTTTCACGTGGTTCCTCTGTGTGGCCTACCTTGGGCTTTCTCATTGTATCACACCTGGATTCCAAGTGAGCATCCCAAGGGAGCAAGGTGGAAATGCATAGAATTTTTAAGATTGCGCCTCAGAGGTCACAGAATATCCTTCCTACCATATTCTATCAGCGGAGGTGACAAATGCTTGCCCAGATTCACAGAGAGGGAAGCAGACCCCACCACACAACAGAAGGAGTGTCAAGGTCACATTGTAAGAAGAGTATGTGGGACGGGAGACATTTGTGGCCATCTCTGAAAAACACAACCTGCAATATGTCTACCTGGATATTCAGGGTCTCATCCATAGTGCATACTCACTAGCGCACCTGGACATGGGACACGAAGATCCACACACTTTTGCTCACTCCCTAGTTCCCTGCAAATGCTTCTTCCCAGATCTCTTTGCTATTGAACTCTAAATATTATATCTTCCAGGCCCTTGACCCACTCAACCACACAATTCACTACTACTCAAGACTCTGTATTTATCCTTAGCTCAGACTATTTCTCTCTCCATTCGAAGGAGATAATTAAATGTACATCTTGAAGCTCTGCCCACTAGAAGGATTCTCCTCACACTGTCCTCTAGGGCCCCCCCCCCCCCGAGTGGGACTGTAGTGCAGTAGCAGTCCATTTTCAGCTCTACTAACATATCAAGCCTGAACCAGTCATGAATATTTCCTCTAACGTCATCAGCTGGTCACAGGGAACACCTCATGAAGCCATAGGTGTGAGTGAGGAATACAAGACACAGAGATCTTTACCTCCTGTTCATGTAAATTACTTATGACTTCTGGACCTGCTTAGATGTGATCCCATATATATCATTTCTATTTTTCAGTGGGTTGCTGCTGTGGGCACCCAACCTTACAAAACCCAGGTCTAAAAGGGCAGCTCTGATAATATAATCATTTGATGCTCCATTGTCAAATGCTCAGTTTCTGCTAGAACTTAGTATCATGCCAGTAGCTGCTTTTTGAATGGTTCGGCTACTGAAGGTATGGCCTTACTCTAAAACCCCAGGAATTTCTGAAGGTCATGGTGAACAATAATAAGCAACGAAAAGACTTGGGTCAAAGGAAATTTGTGAATTATTCTCAAAGTACAATTTCTGGCCTGACACTTTTCAAGAAGCAATCTCATCACCACACCCTTTGCCCTGGGTTTATTAAACAGCCATTTCAAAAAGCAAAATAAATAAATAAACAAAACCCTATGAGTTTGTGCTGTGATTCCCCTTTCAGGTCCTGCCAGACTCCACACAGCATCATCAACTCTCACCTAGCACCTTGGAATCTGCCACGTCATTATGAACTAAGGGGAAGAGCAGGTTGTGTCATAGCCTGGACCCACTGCCAAGGCTTCTCTTCTTTTGACCCTACTCAAAACTGGCAGCCTTTTGACTCACTGATAAGTGACTTAGAGCAGTATTTCTAAGTGTGGCATAGGCTAGCTGTAAAATCTAAACAGGTGCACCAAATACTGTTCTCTATTTCTTGCATAGGTAGTAGGTGGTAGGAGATGAAAGATGCAATAACTTTTCCTTTCCCTTGAAGGGGATACCAGGCATGCCTCATATATCCAGACTTCTAAAAACATGATCAGTGTTGCAGGGCCCTGAATATTTATGATTTATCTCTCACACTTTGGCATGTATGTATTTTCCTAGGGCATCCACAGTACTGGCCATTTCCTGCTCCCCAGATCCAATTAATACTATATCACCAATAAAATGGTTTAAAGTGATGTTTTGAGGAAGAGTTCAAATAATCATAGTCCTTATGAACTATATTATGACAAATATCAGGACAGTTAACCAGCCTTGAGAGTGTTCATAGGAAAATATTCACAACTTTGAGTGAATATGAACTCAATTTTTCCCAAGTGAAGGCAAACTGCTTTTGATATTTTTTCCTGATAGGAATCAAATACAACACATTTGCCAAAGCAAGTGCTAGAGGCTGTGTTGATTGGTTCAACCAAACATATAACACCTGGTACATCCTCTATGCTTAAAGATACCATGTGATTAAATTTACAGCAGTCCATCATTTGCCATGGTCCATCTGGCTTTGGAGGACCATACTAGTAAACCAAACCTCTTGCAGCCTTTAAGTCTTTTAGGTTGGCATTAATCTCTGCAACTTCACTAGAATGAGATAGTGCTTCTAATTTACTATCTTTGAAAGGACTGGGGAAAGGGAAGGCACTTTCAGGGGCTTCCACATGACCCTTCCTACCTTAACGGTTCTTACTTTATTGGTCAGAGGATCAATGTGATGGTCCTACCAGCTGCTAAGTACATCCATCTCAATTACGCACTCAGCAACTGGAGATATGACCATAAGTTGATGAACCCATTGAAGCCACCATGAAACAGATTTAGGCCAGGACTCTGTCACCTGGCCCCTGTATGCCCCACTCTAACGGGGGTTATGGTGGCAGTTTGGATTCCCTGTGTCAATGTAGTTACCCTGTATCCAACAGCCCTTGAAAGAGCTAGGTATTTCCCATTTCTACAGTGGACAATTACTCTGAAAAATGGCCATAGTTTCCTTTGGAAAAGGTATGAGTACATATTGTATATACTGGTTGTGTTGCAGAGAACTTCTCAGGGGGATCCAGATTCCTTTTAATCAATGGATTCTTGAGTTTGAGAATTGGCTGATATCTGGAAACATGTCCAAAGATCATGCTTTTCCATTTTGGCAGTTAAAAATCTGCCTTCTGCTTACCAGCTCTTGATTTTGTTGTTGTTGCTATATAAGTCAATCAATACCCTCATTAGCTTTCTATCTTGCCCCTAGGAACTCACGGTCTGTGGAACACCACACATCCCCTACATTTCAAGGATCCCTGACCACTGATTAAATTCACTTTGCTTCTGATGGTTCAGTGCTGCCAACTGCTTTCACTATTCTGGAATTCTGTCATATTCACGGACACTCGGGCATCTCCTACTGTCACCTCTGGCCTACACAGGACAGTCACCATTGAGTCTCTCAACTAAGTCAGTGCCCACACACTACTGCAATCTTATGGTGAAAGAATTGTCCTCTGGGCCCTCCCAGGGAAGAGAGTCAGCTGGTAGGTTCTCTGGTCTCACATAATAAATCCATTCTAAAGTCCACCGCTGAGTCTCCCGACCCTTTCCTTAATAATCTGCCAAGGCAGTCCCTATGTTTCCATCTCATTTACTATAGGTTACCATTTGTCTAAGTTTTAAGATGCCATCCCCACAAGATGTTAGGACTTCACAGGACATTAAATCATTGGCCACTGGGGAGTGTCTCCACATCAATAACCTCTCTCCTACCCAGCTTCACACACTGCTGGTCCAATACTCTCAAGATCCATTACCTTAAGAAATTCGTGGTTCCTGCTGAATATATCATATATATATATATATACACACACACATACACACACATACAGATATATGTGTATATATACATACATACATATATATATAATATATATATATACCTGTAGTCTTTCTTGTAAATAAATAATTTTCTCCTATAATAGGGGCTGTACTTTCCACTCTGTCTATGCTGAGAACTAACTCTAGTTATTGGTGAAGAAGCAATGAGAGGAGGTGAGGGCTCAAATATCATCTTGTGAGGCAACTGACTACAGTGAGGCCTTGAATGGTCTCCAGGTAATACGAGGCTATTTTCCTCCAGCAAGGGAGAAAGGGCCAGTTCTGTCAGCCCAGAAGGCTCAAGAATCTGGAAGTTCAGGAACCTCAAGGACATCTACCCAAATGTCTCCATCTCAGTCTCAGTCTCTCCTTCCCTTTGAGGACTTGACTTGACCATAGGTAACATATCGGTCTGTGCAGTCAATCTCTTTGTAGCTCTGCTACCCTTTTGATCAAATTTTGACCTGAATTTATAGCACAGTATGGACTCTGGTTGCAGAAGGGCCTCTTTTAAGCACTGCTAGGAAGGACTTCTGGTTTTCTCAGCATATTTGGAATTGATAATAACCAGCCAACTCCACAATCTTTAAAATTACAATTGCCCCATATCTTTCAAGTGTTAAAGCTATTGCACAAGCCAGCATTTCCCCTTCCACCTGTACGTCATTCTAATCTACCACAGGTGAGTGATTGTGTTTTAGTTATTGTTATGTTACAGTACACCAGAAGTTTTTACCATTCTTCTTATCACTACCAATTATGTCCTTGTTACCATCTGATCAGTGAGTAAATTGATTTCCAAGTTTTATCTTGAGGGTCTGCTTTCTAGGGTATTTCCAGTACCAACTCTTAATTTAGGTTGCTTCTAAGGCAGACCTTGAGACTAGGACTTGGGTGCAGGTATATTATTTGGGAGGTGATCTCAGGAAGCACAAGTGAGAGACTGGGGAAAGGAGACATGAAAAACAGAAAAGGCAATAAAGTGTCCATCTGGGGACCCTTTAAAAAACTGTGTGAAACATATTTCAGAATTGTGCCACCAAAGGACAGAGAATCTGGAGCATTATCTACTAACACCTGTTCCCTTTTGGTTGAGGGTTGCCCTTGGGAGCATTAACTGCATTGATTCTTGGGCTGAGCAAGCTCCCATGGTGCCAGAGAAGCAGACGGTAGGGGTGCTCAGGGAGGGAAGTTGTCAGCATGATGGAAATAGTCTACCACAGCTACAAAGAAGCTCAGATATGGGCCAAGGGAAAATGGAGCAGGGCATCAATAGTATTGCTTCAAAGTCATAATGGAAGAAGACGACAGTATGACTAAAAGGGCATTGTCTCTGCCCCCTGGCTCCTGACGCAGAACTCCTAAATTCCTTGGAATTTCCTGAGTGGTAGGAGTGTTTTTTTCTAATAAGGTGTCACTTGGTGGGCTTCTGGACAGGGGCTGGTCACCAGAAACACCAAGCCATGATTAAAAGCTTGGAACTTTCAGCTCACTCCCCATCCTCCAAGAAGGGCAGAGGGGCTGGAGACAGATAATGATGAATCATGCCTATATATTGAAGCCTCCATAAAAATTCCAAAAGTATAGGGTTCAGAGAGCTTCCAGGCTGGTGAACAGATCCATATGCCAGGAATGCCACACTCCAACTCCATGGAAACAGAAGTTCCTGTGATTGGGACCCTTCTGTACCTTACTCTATGCATCTCTTCATCTTGCTGTTCATCTGTATTCTTTATATAATAAACTGGTAAATATAAGTATTTCTCTGAGTTCTATAAACTATTCTAGTAAACGACTGAACCCAAGGAGGGAGTTCATGAGAACCTCTGATTTATAGCTGGTAGGTCAGAAGCATAGGTGACAACTGGGGACTTGTGACCGGCATCTGAGGTGGTTGGAATCCAGGGCCAATAGGAAGACTGATCCTGGGATAAGATCAGGACAGTGGGAAAGTGAACTCACATGGGAAAGTAGTAAGACTGGCAGCTTTGAATGTCATTTGAGATAAAGGGTCATTATTTGGAATTCTTAATGAGTTCTTAATGAATAGCACTTACTTTAATGAAAATTTCTCTTTTGTGTAAATGAATCTTTTCTCTTATATTTTAAATTATACAAATAATGTGTTATTTGATACCACAAAAATATATGTAACATACCTATAAGTTATAAAGCATAGTACTTAAATGCACATCCACTCTATCTGAATTAGAACTTTGCCAATAATTTACATTTACCTTTGTGCTTCCTAATCCCATCTCCCTGACCACTCCCCTCCCCCACCAATCCATATCCTTTTTTTTTTTTTTTTTTTTTCTTCTCCCCG
>NW_020174703.1:5075528-5129353 GCF_003031525.2 Neophocaena asiaeorientalis asiaeorientalis
TTTTTTTTTTTTTTTTTTGCCTCACCACACTGTGAGGCTTGTGAGACTCTAGTTCCCCGACCAGGGTTGAACCTGGGCCCTCCACAGTGAGAGCATGGAGACCTAATCACTGGACCACCAGGGAATTCCCCCATCCTGAATTTCGTGCTTACCAGTCTCTTACCTTAAAATCACATATGAATTTTTTTGCCTGAATTTTTTTTAGTTTTCTTTGTATCTGAACTTTACAAAATGGTATCTGAGACTTGGCTTTTTTATTTTTATTTTTTGCTTGGCTTTTTAAAATTAACCATTATATTTCCAAAGTATATCCATGTTATTATTTATGTATGTTCATTCATTTACTCTGCTTAATTGTGTGGTTATATTGTAATTTAGTTATCCATTTTCCTATATAAAACATTTGGGTTGTTTCCAAATTTTTGCTATTATTAACAGTGCTGCTGTGAATATTCTTTTATAATTTCCTGGTACACATATGCAAGAGTTTCCCAAATGTATATAGTTAGGAGTGGAAATTGCTGGATCATAAGGTGTGTATGTTGACCTTTACAAGATTTTGCCATATTGCTTTTCTAAGTGGTTATACCAATTTACACTCACAGCAATAATGTTTAAGAGTTCCTACTGACACACATATTCTCCAGAATTTGGTACGGCCAGACTTCTTAATTTTGTCAATTTACTGAATGAAAAACAGTATCTCATTGTAGTCTTTTTTGTATTTCTCAGATTAATAATGAGACAGAACATCTTTTCATATGCTTATTGGTCATGGCACTTCCTCCCCCTCATTGGTATTTCTTATCTAACTTTTCAGTCAACCACCATAATTTCTGCCATCTACATTTCCTCATGAAAGACACATTACTTTCAATGATTACACATTATTTTACATTTGGCATATTTATATAGCTAATATCTTCCCTTTTAGAGCGTTTAGGACATACTGATAAAGTCTTATCAGTAATGCATTTATAAGCCACCTATTAGTTGGGTGGGTTTTGGATAATTTTCACATTTGGCTAATCTTATCCTCATCAGATTAAGAGTCCCGGTTGTTTCTGAGAATGTATCGTCATCATTAGTTTAGACCTTCATCCTTACAAGTTGTAGCTCCTCTACTTGAGCTGGTGAAATCTGGAAGGCGGGGTCGTATCCTACTCATCTTTAAGCCAGTATTCCAATTACAGTGACAGGCACATCACGTGTATTTAATGCATTTTCGTATGATTTTCACCTCATGACTCTCCTGAAAAGTATGGTCCACACACTTAGTTTACAGCTGGCCCCAGCCCTCGTTTACAGCTGGCCCCAGCCCTCGGCGCCCAGCGGGTTTTCCCTGCCCACCTCTGCCACTTGAGGGAGTGAGACAAGCACCGTAGGTCGCTTACCTATACTTGGGCAGCAACGGGCTCCCTTCTTTTTCCCTTGTTTCACAAAACCAGGTGTGTGTGTGGCGGGGGGGCGCAGTCGAAGAGAGTGCGGGGAAGTCGACTATAAACTCTCCGTACTTCTCGGGTCTGTCCGTTGGCAAGCCCTTCTGGACCAGTCAACATTTACTTTCCTCATATCGTATAAAAAGAGCAGTACCCTCATCTACAAGAAAGGTCCAAAATTCATGGTCATGACTTGTGCACGTCTTTTTATAGAGCAAACTGTAAAAACACACCGACGCCCAAACACTAACACACAGACGAAAACACACCCACGTGCTATGGTTTTCTCCCGCGACTCAAGGCCTTTGAAACTGAACAGAGGAAAACTGTCTTAGCATTGGTCTCCCACTTTCGATAATATCTATTCGGCAAAAATAAAACCTAAACAAAATGTTTTAAAGGTAGCACTTAAAAAAATGATACACTCTTTCTGCTTACGTGTCTTCCTTTCTTTCGGCTTTTGTGGGGTTTACTTTAAGTCTCCAGACTGATCCTGCCCATCCGCACTGATGTAGAAACTGCGAACAGTTAGACGCAGCTACCGGGGAGGCAAGGCGGAAGTTATGACGTCATCGCCGCGGGGCGGAGGCGACAGTGTCTGAGGAGAGGCTGAGCGTGCTGCGACGCCGGCAGCCCTGCTCTGAAGCAGCGCAAGTCACGGCCAGTGCCCGCTCCTCCCTGGTGGTCGGGCCACGTCGAGTCCCGCGTGGAGATGGCGGACGATCTTGGAGACGAGTGGTGGAAGACCCAGCCGGCAGGAGCAGCCAGCAGCCCAGGTACCGACTCTGCCCGCGCTCCTGCGGGTCCTCCCCCACCCCACAGCCTTCCGTGCGCCTCAGCCCGGGCCGGCGCTGCCTCTGGCCGTCGCCGCTCTCTGCCCCGCGGTAGTGCACACCGCCGTGGGGTGCACGCGAGCGTCGCGGAGCAAGTGAAGCAAGAGATATACTAACACGTGAAACAGACAAGTGTGACAGTAACTCATACCTGCCCTCTAGTCAGGAAGGACCCTTTTCCAAGCTGTTTTTTGTTTGTCCTTATTTCTTAACAGATAAGACAGTTTTCGCGGAGACAGGGAGTTTGGGCTTAGCGGTTAAGGGTTAACTCCTGGGTTAGGTTCAGACTGCTTCTGTTCAAATCGCGACTCCAGCCTTTTAATACTGTTTAGCCTCCTTTTCCTCATCTGTAAAATAAGCGTAATAATGCCAATTTCATAAGATTGTCGTGAAGATAATACAAATGATGCACTTTAGCACAGTGCTTGGTACATAATATGTGAGCAGTAAATAAAAGCTTTAGTTTTTCTTGCTGTCGTTAGCAGCAGCAGCAGCATATCATCATCATATCGTTTGGACTTTTAGAGCCTGAAGGAGACTTGGAGGTCCGCTTGGATTCACCCATTTGACAGATGAGGAACATGAAACCTAAAGATATCAAATAACATGACACGTTCACATAGCTAGTTGGTGTCAGAAACGAGAGTAGAATTCAGTTAACACAGTTCAGACAATGTTTATTATGCTACGTGTACCTACTGCCAATGCAGTGAATATTTTATCCTTGAGTAGATAGTGTTAAATAACTCCTCACCACAGGCTGGCCTTGAACTTTTCAAGTCTCATGGCTTAATATACAATTGTTTTTTTAAAAATCATTCTTCAGAGTCTGCCTCTCTTCTTTACTAGATTCTAAGATTTTTTTATGGTAAAACCAAAGCCTGATTCATGTCTGTAGAGTCCACAGGACCCTGCACATGATTGACAGTTGATACATATTTGCTGCAATCATTAGTATTGAAATGTAAGTTGAGAAATAGCCATTGAAAACAACGAACATTGTTTCAATGCTGTACTACAGCATTGTTTCCAGAAGGGCAGGCTTCAGATACAAACAGAGCAGATGGCATTTTTCAAAAGGTTGCCAGTATAATACTTCATTGATTAAACTTCTGACTCTTTTGAGGCCTTGTTTTTAGCAAATGTATGCTTGTGCTTGAAGGCACAAATACCTTTTTTTGCAGGCTGTGGTATTTCACGTTTCCTTTAATAGCCCCTGCCCCCCATAACTGAGGTGTTAAAAACTATATTTTATGGTATGATTCAAGGATAAACGCCAATTAAGAAACAGTCAAAAATTTTTGGAGTGGTGAAGGGGATCTTAATTCTTGGTTCTAGTCCTCTTTCTTGCCCTCACCAGCTATGTGTCTCTCAAGTTAGTCACCCTTTGGAAACAAAGAAATTAACATGTATTGAGTATCTACTATGTGCCAGATGTTTTCGTAAATATGAATTCATTTAATCTTCATAACATTTTTAAAGGGTAAGCGTTTTAATTTAATCTTCATAACATGCCTAAAAAGTAAGCATTACCTTCATATTTAAATGAGAAGCAGAAAAGTTAATTGTTCTTAGGAACACACAGCAAGGGAGAGATCTGAGAAGAGGTTAGTCAAGAGCACCTGACTTTCAAAGTCACACTTTTCCCACTATTACTGTGTGGCTTCTCTGGTCCTCAGTGTCATAGTCTGTGAAGTGAGGGATCCTTAGAGATCATCTTTTTAAGGGTTTTACCAACCAAGAGTTTTAAACGTTGAATCTAGTTAGAACTATAAAGTGCTACAGCCTCTTTCATCTAAGTTGCCAGGATTCCCATCAAAATATGTTGGAGTCCCTAGGATCACCCCACTTCTTAGGTTCCTTCTAGCTGTAAGATTGAGGTTTGAAAATTGCTAACATTAAATTTATCAATGGCCTTTGCTTTGTTAACTGCTTTGAAGATAGGTGAGTGTATAAGCTTCCTTGAGATCTGCTTGATTGATTATTTACCAGTGATTTGTTTAAATAATCTGAATAATGTTTCTAATTCAGAAGAAATCACAGCTGCACCAATTCAGGTTTTCTGATCCTACCTATGTTAATAGAGAAAGATCAGCCTAAAATATGTGAATTATATATTGTTTTGAAAGTCAGAGGAGAAATAGTGCCTTAAGTTAGAGAAAGGAAAGATAGTTGTAGTAATGCCTTTACTCCTGTCGTGTGTTACGCTACTTGCCTATAAAAGTAAACATCTTTCCTTATTACCTGTTTCCAGTTAGTGCTTATGGTGGTGAGGTGATGGAGCATTTAGTCATTTATTCAGCAGTCTATATCTATCTACAACAAAGGCTTAACATCTGTGGTTATGAATTCTTGTGCACATTTTCTAAGCGTAAACTGTACAAACACAGAGATGCCCAAACACCGACACACACTGTGTATGATATTTATCCAGCTCTCTATCTATCTATTGTCAAGGAATTGAACTATGTTTTTGCGGTTTTCATGACTTCTTAGATGAGGTATGTAACTCAGAGACCCTTACTAAAGCTCTCGATCTACATATGACCCTTTTTGCATATATCTTATGGCTTCCTTAAGGCATTCCTTATGGCTTTTCAAAACCTGTCGTTTTTCTACAGGCATTCCTTATTTTATTGCACTTCACTTTATTGTGCTTCACAGATACTGCATTTTTTTTTAAACAAGTAAAGGTTTGTCGTGACTCTGCATTGGTTAGCATTTTTTAGCAATAAATTATTTTTTAAGTAAGGTATGTACTCTTTTTATATGTAATGCTATTACACAATTAATCGAGTACAGTATAGTGAAACATAACTTTTATATGCACTGGGAAACCAAAAAATTCATGACTTGCTTTATTGTGATACTCACTTTATTGTGTCTGGAACCGAACCTAAGTATCTCCGAGGTATGCCTATATTAGAATCCTGCATTGTACTGGAGTCCAACATGGTACCTGGCACTTAGTTGGTGTTTGGTAGATATTAACTGAATTAGTGAATGCATTTTACAGGACTTTTGGTGATAGTATACACAGGTAGATATATAATTTCTCATCCAGTCTAGACACTTTTGAGAGCGGAAGGCCATGCTCTTAGAATTTTGCTGGGGCAGTCCACTTGAGATGTCTGGTCACCCTGTTGGTGTCATCATTGGTGGTGATTGGAGTCATGGCCCAGCGTAAGACAACTGAGAATTTCCTCTGCTGAGGTGTGTACAGCACAGTATGCCTCAGGCAACAGAGCCTAGGAATCATCTAATGATATCTAATATTTCGTTTCACTTCATTTCACTTATTTCCTTATTCCCTGCCTACCTTAAGAAATTATTTGATAATAATATATAATACTGCATGTATGGTAGTAAACAATGCATGCAGTAGAATCATAATTGCAAAGCATTAGTGCTAATGCACCAGGTGCAATGCCTGAGATTTCATGTAGCTGACCAAACTGGGCACTTTCTCAGTGTGAAGCTGAATGTTTATTCACATTATGGTTTTCGTGACTTATGGAGCAGAGCCGAGAGTTTCTGCTGTTGGAAGTGGTCAGTTGGTCATTCACTTACTAAAGAGAACACCGATTGTTTTCCCTTTTTATTCCAATAATATGCCTATTAAATTACCAAGTCAAGTGTCCAGTAGGCAGCTGGGTATAGAGTCTGGAGCTCCAGGGTTGGAGCTGGAGATAACGAATTTAGGAATTACCGGCACATATATTGCTTACTTTTTTATATATAAATTTATTTATTTTATTTATTTATTTTTGGCTGCGTTGGGTCTTCGTTGCTGCACATGGGCTTTCTCTAGTTGCGGTGAGTAGGGGCTACTCTTCATTGCTGTGCGCAGGCTTCTCATTGTGGTGGCTTCTCTTGCTGTAGAGCACGGGCTCCAGGCGCGTGGGCTTCAGTAGTTGTGGCTTGCAGGCTCTAGAGCACAGGCTCAGTAGTTGTGGCGCATGGGCTTAGTTGCTCCGCGGCATGTGGGATCTTCCCGTGTCCCCTGCATTGGCAGATGGATTTTTAAATGCTGTGCCACCAGGGAAGTCCCTATAGCTTATTTTAAATAGGATGTTTTTAGCAATCTGCAAAACTCTTTGCCTCCACTTCTTTTGAGGAGGGTTTTTCATATGCTCCCCTAGCTTATTCTGAATCTTTGATGCCATCTCTTACCAAGAATCTAACTAGAAAACTGAAGTGTGAAGACACTTCTGTGTGCAGTGCCCGGAAATTGCAGGTAACGATACTAATTTGCATTTGTTAAGTGGTCACTCTGTGCCAGATACTTTTTTGATTGCTTTACATGTACTGGTTCATTTAATCTTTATAAGTATACCATGATGTAGGTACAGTTATCTCCATTTTTTAGATGAGGAAATTGAGGCACCAAGTGGTTTAGTGATTTGCCCAGTGTTATTCAGTTGGTAAGTAGAGAGGCTGAGATTCATAGACAGGCAGTCAGAAACCAGTCTGTGTACTTAAATTTCTCAAAGTTAATTATTCTAATTATCAATGATAAGCATCTCATCTCTAAAATAATAATCCTTTATCAGTTTAAAGAGGCTCATACTTTATAAACCTTTTGTTTAGATACATCATTGTTATCAAATTGTCTATTAACCCTTAGTCTCCCAAAGTGTACTCTTCTAAAGAACGCTGATTACTCTGAGATACAAATAAGCAGGTTGTACCATTGGACTTTGAGAACAATCTCTTCCCAGGAACTCATACGTGGTCCTAGAGCTCAAGGCTCACATACCTGGCTGTCTTCTTGATGTCTATACTTATTTGATGAGAATGTCAAATGTAAATGAGGCCCAACTCCTGAATTTTTCCCCAAATCTGCTTTTTCTCCAGACTTCCCTATCTCAGTAAATTAAATCACCAACTGCCCAATTTCACAAAGGCCTAGGCATGTTCTGATTTATTCATTTATTTAGTTCCTTCACCCTTTACATCTGATCTATCAAGTTTTGTCTCTGCCTCCAAAACATATCCTGAATCTTTTTTCCTTTTTTATTTTTGCTTGTTTGTTTTTTTTTGTTCATGCCATCAGAGTACATGCTGCCATCTTCTTGCCTAAATCTCTGCGGTAAACTTCTAACAGGGCTCCCAATTTCCATCTTGTCCCTCTGTGCTTCAGTCAGCAGACAAATTGATCGATCAGATCACATTCCTGCTTAAACCTGTCACTGGCTTCCCTCCAACACACAGAATAAAACCTAGATTGCTTACCATGGTTGGTATCTGCTGGAACATACGGACTCCCCTCTAGTTTATGCTGTCCCAGCCACACCAGCCTTCATTGGGTGCCTCAACAGGCCAAGCTCATTTTGTCTTAGCCTTTTGTAATAGCTGTTCCTTTTCCTTTCTGGGCTGTCCTTCTGAATTTTGAATGGTTGGCCTTTTCTTGACATTAAAACCTAAGTTCAAACACACCTAAGTTCCTGTTCAGCAAGTGTAGAGTAGCTATCTACTTACATTATCATGTTGCAGTATTTCTCATCAGAGCACTTATCACCAACTATTATTTTCCTTATTAAATTATTACAGTCTCCCCACACTAATATGTAAGCACCATATGAGCGGAGATTTGTTTATCTTGTTCTTTGCTGTATCCTTTGGGCCTATAGTAGTATCTGGGTACTTAGAAGGCACTCATTAAGGATTTGTTCGTTAAGTAATTAATTGTTAATATTTCACAGCCACATCTTGGAGACTTTAACATAGGACTTCTGCGTCTAAAGAAACTTGGTCCACTGGAAGAGTTGTCAAAATCCTGCTTAGGCTTTTGACGGACTTGGCAGATGTTGCTTTTCTTTTTCTAAAAATACATTAGAAATCTGTGTTTTATAACTGTGTTTACTATCATTTTATTCTAACCATATTTGGGTTTAGTTTTGAAATTATATATTTGAAAGAGCAGCAGTCTTTTGCTTTGTAAATGAGCTGATAATTCCTACTGGTGACAGCTTTTGTCACCTAGGATCAGTGTGATTGTTCATTTTTGAGATTGCTGATGTAAGCATTGTAAATATTTTTGTTGTAATATCATTTTATCCTTAAAAATCACATCACTTTATCTATGCTGAATTCCTTCTGGAAACGGTGAAGTTGGGGAACACCTTGGATTTTTTAAACCTGAATAAGTTTTGGGTTTTTTTTTCCTTTTTTCACACCAGAGTTTCCTTTTCTCACATCTATAGGCAGCCATGAGTAGTAGATGTTGTAAAGCATTGCCTCTACATATAAAATTCAGACTTGGAATATTTACAGTAGTTGTTGATAACATACAACAGAGGATCAACTTCAGAGCATGTTGTTTTCAAAATCATTTATTGAACTCTCATGCTTGGCTCTCTTTTAAACATTGTAATGGAGTTAGAGGGAAAAACATAATCTGTTTATGGACTTTATACATTGATGTGGTTCATCAAAATGCAAATGATATTCTTTTAAGACATGCTTAAGGGCAAAAAACAGGTAGGATAAATTTTAAAAGGTGAGAAGAAGGAAAGAAGAGAGGGATAGGTGCAACATTTTTGTTCTGTACTTGAAGACTGTGTAACAAAGACCAAGTTTTACTTTACTTTATACAATTTCTATAATTCTTGCAAATGATTAAACAAGTGGTTCTTGACAACAATTATGAACCTTTAAAGGTACAAATTTATACATCTTTCTTTAAATAGCATGTACAGTAGCTCTGCTGTCTTAGAAAATACCAGGAATTTGGAAGGCCTAGAAATAGTTCCATTTCCCCCTCAGATTCAACATTAACACATTACATTATTTTGTGGCACAAATCCTTTCTCATCTGATGTTCTTTAGTTGAACACTTTAGGGCTTTCATAAAAGTATACATTTTACTAAATATCTCACAATCAGCTTGAAATATAGTTTCCCCATTTTCATCAGCTTTCATAGAATTCTTAATTGCATTCTTAAATTGCTAGCATTGCTTTTAAAAATTAGTTGATTAAGGGGCTTCCCTGGTGGCGCAGTGGTTGAGAGTCTGCCTGCCGATGCAGGGGACACGGGTTCATGCCCCGGTCCGGGAGGATCCCACTTGCCGCGGAGCGGCTGGGCCTGTGAGCCATGGCCGCTGGGCCTGCGCGTCCGGAGCCTGTGCTCCGCAGCGGGAGGGGCCGCGGCAGTGAGAGGCCCATGTACCGCAAAAAAAAAAAAAAAAAATTAGTTGATTAAGCTCTTAAGCTCTTGAGCTCCTTGTTAGTCTAGTTCACACTAGACCAGAGGTCAGGAAACGTTTTTTGTAAAAGGCCAGGTAGTAAATATTTTAGGCTTTGTTGGCCAATGTCACAGCTACTCAACTCTGCTATTGTAGCATAAGAAATGATCAGATAATAAATATGTAAACAAATGAATGTGGCTGTGTTCCAATAGAACTTTATCTATAGACAATGGAATTTGAATTTCATGTAATTTTCATCTCACAAAATATTCTTCTTTTGATTTTTTTTTTCTATTTAAAGATGTAAAAACTATTCTTAACTTGCAGGACATACAAAAAGACAGTGGGCTGAATTTGGCCTGTGGGGTCTTTACATTTATAGACCCCTGCCCCAGACTCAGTGTCAGACCCCAAGAGTTATGTCACATGTCCTCAAAAGCAGGAATTTGAAACACATCCCAGAGAGAATTACTCCATTACATCAGTTACTCCATTACTCAGTCCAGAATTATCAGTTATGTGTGAGATCAGTCACTTTCCTGTTGCAATCAGATACTTTATTCTAAAAAGTTGCAAGGAGATTAGTTCAGAAATCATTGAAGCTAAATAAATGAACAGCTGAGGAAAGACTCCAGCATACAAAATCATACAAAAATTAAAATTTTTGTTACAATTTGAATGTGTTTTTGCTCACTTGGATTTTTATCTGCTTCCTTTTAAAAATTTAACTTAATAAAATCACTATAGAATTATTAGGACAGCTTCTTTTATTTTTATCTTTGGAGGAATCACATTTCTGCAGAAACCAGATTATGTTCAGGAGGCAGAATTCTTTATATAGGTCAAACACCATTTTGTTGAACTTATCCCAGGTCTAAGTTGTTTATGCATTTTTATTGCACTACATATTGCTTTAAAATAAGCATAGTTTTTGTTAGGGTAGATTGTGTTATTTTAAACACTTTTGTCTCAATGGGATTAGAACTGTGTTACCATTTAAAGATAGGTTTCTGCTGCTTTCCATAGAAGTGTAGCTATTTTCCTATCCTTTTTTTAGTTATTTGTACAATATCTTGTCTTTCTTATCTTGCTTGTTCTTGAACTTATGCCAGCTTGGCATGAAAATGTACTTTAGGGAGTCTCTTAACATAACAGAAAACAATTTTGAAACCTCTAACGTAAAATATATTTTGTGTTCATCTTCAAGGTAAAACATTCCCAGGGTATTGAGTCTTTCTAGGAGTACTGTTGGTGCTTGTTTTTCCTGTTTTGTTTCGTGGTTTTCTTCAGTCTATTTGGGTTCCACCCTAGGAGGTTCAGTGTTTTTCCTTTGCATTAGCATAATTATCAGTGTTGAATGTTACCCAGCATATCTGCTTTTCCTGACCCTATCATATACCATTGCGATCTCTTAGCACCTTTTCTCACTTATGTCTTGACTGAATGGCCCTTCTCTCCCTCATTCACTCATTCTCTGTTCGCTGAATATTACCTGTTAATGTCAGGCATAGCCCTAAGCCCCCTACACATTTTCCCACTGCACCATCCACCCGTTACTGCCCTGCACTTCCTTCTGAACCGTCTCTCTTGTATCATTTTCATGTCAGAGGGTCATCATCTTTTTTTGTAGTCCACTCCTTCCATTCTCTTACTGCTTTCCTTTAACTTAGACTTTTCCACTTCGGGTTTTTAATTCACCCAACCTCCTCACCTTCTCCCTGTGCCATTTCCTGATCATCCCTCTCTTTGGCTTGTATAGCTCAATGCTCCCCAGGCTTCCAGCTCCTTCTCCTCCTCCTTGAAATTGCTTCACCCCATACACTTTGATGTATAGTGACATCAATGCGTTGAATTGGGCTTGGCTGGATGAATGCAAAGAATGGCAGTTCCTTTGCTCCTGCTCTGCTGACTTCATCCCAGGACAGCCAGCTAAAGCACTGTCCTTAACCAGCAGGATTTCCTCCAGGATCATGCATCCAGTTCTTAGTGCCGAATCACAGAAAACCTTGGGTCGTGCTCTTCGTAGAATGTATTTATTTTTTCTGACTGAAGCTTTGTGAGATACAACTGTCTCCCATGTCAAAAATGCCTTATTTGTCTTAAAATATCATTGTGTTACTCTATCCACACTAAATTACAGACACATGTTTCCTTTGATTCAGTGAGTTTTTAGTGTGAAGAAAAAGACTACTTTAGTTTACTGCCAGGGAACTGAGCCCCGCCTTGTAGATGACTGGTTGAATTCAGTTTTCGTAGTTGACGTACTCATGGATGATGAGAACTGGGAGGGACCTGAAGAATTATTCAGCTTTTCTGTTCTACATACTAGAAACTCAAGGCTTAGACTAATGAACACCAAGCTCAGTGTCAAATGAGTGAAAAACTGGAATTGGAATTTGAGTCTGCTGATCCCAAGCTTTTTTTTGAACCAACTGAGTTTTCAATAGTGTTGATTCAGATGTGATTAAAGAATGTCCATTGAGATGATAAATTGTCTTTTTTTTAAACATCCAAGACTGTGATTCATATCTCCCTAAAAGATCTTAGTATTAGTGACCTTTGACTCTCAGATGTCCTGATTACTATAGAAAGCAATGATACCAATCTAAACTGGTTTGCTTTACAAGCCTAGCAGTGAGATTCCATGGCCTGTATATATACAGGAGGGGCAGTTTACTAGGGAAAGTGGGACAGAAGACTATGTGCCAGCAGCCAAGTGTGCACACTGCACCAGCATTTATCAGGTAGGCCACACAAAGGACGTGTTCGGCTGTTACTCATTTTTGTTGTTCCTTTCTTCCTTGTAACTAAGAAGTACCACTTGTTTTTTTCCTCCTGGTCATAAAGAAGTCATATTTTTAGAACTTAAAGTGTGATTTTAATTGTCCTGCCATTTTGATGGAAATAATCTGACTTTCTTGAAGCAGATTAGGAATCCTTGATACCACATCTTCTTGGCAAAGTTCTGTGGAATGAATTACTTCTGGGTTCACCAGAAAACTTTTGAACTGTTCTAATGAATTCAGTCCTATTCCTGGCTAATGATAGTCCAACTTTGGGTTGGATTACAAGTAGGATGATGAGTTGGGAGGATTTGGGGTGTGTGTCTGGGCCTGTGATTGTGTGTATATGCATATACATATATAGTTAAAGTAGTTGCAGATGTCCTGCTCTTTCAGGATGATATTTACCAGGTCCAGCAACCTGTGAATGAACCAACCGTCTGTCTGTTTGCTCTTTCACCATTTCCTGGAGAGACGGCCCTTCATCTTTGTCCTTCCATACTAGTAACACCAGCTTTCCAGATATTTCTGTAGGTGAATGTATCCAGGCAGTACATTTGCATGACTTACCTTTTCGCTCCCATGTGGAGGAAAGTATTTGAGGTGACAGTCCTTATGATGTGTAGCTTCCCACAGCCAGTCTTATCCATAGGCCCTGGGAGAACTTTAGGGGAAAGCTTAGCAATGCCTGTAGATTTTGGTTTAGGGATCCGTGTTGGGATTCTCTGCTTGCATACCTCCTTGATCTTGAATTAAACAGAAAAACAGAAGGTGGTTAATGGTACAGTTGGTGGAGAAACAGACATGTTCAGGACATAGAGTCAGCTTGGAGATTTTGGCTTCTTTGAAAACACTAGGTTCTAGGGACACATCAGACTGTCAGGTTGAAGAAAGAAAATTCAGTTAAACAATTCTGCCAACATGAGTTAAGTGTGTGCTGTGTGCAAGGCCCTCTAGTGTAGATAATGTTAGATACAAAGATAAATAGGTTATGTTTCTTGCTTTTTGGCAATCATAGCGTAGTGGGAGATAAACAAGAAAAGTGTCCCAAATTCATCTCAAAGGGTAATGAGATTGCCAGAGAAAGGTTAAGTTCAACTGAGGGATCTAAGAGAGCTTTGCTGAGAAAGTAACATTTGTCTTGGGCCTCCAAAGACTTTTAGGATTTTTAACAGCAGGAATGGGAGAGCATTCCAGAGTAAAGGAATACTTTTGGCAATGTCCCTGGGGTAGGAAGTTGGATACAGTTGAGAAATGGAATGACTTTAAATTAGGTTGTATTTGAGAAGCAGAATGGGAATGTAGACTGGGGCTAGATAGGGAAAATTGTACCTGATTCTATAGACAGTGTGTGTGTAGTAGGGGGATAGTAAGGACTTAGGTTGAGGGGAGGCACGTTATGGAGGTAGAATTGTATTAATATTTGTCCACAGTTAGCCTATGAGGGTTGAGAGAGGAATCACAGATAGGTTGAGTGATCTGGACTGGGAAAGTGGGCTGTAGAGTGTGAAAGAGTAAAGACTTGATTTACTTCATATTTGCTTAGAAATATACTCTTATTTTCATTTATTTAGGAAAAATATACTTGGATAAGAATACTTGTTGATAAAGAGATGGGAAAAGGTCTCTGCTAACTGTAATTCTCATTATCCACAATGATGATGATGATGATTTCCCCCTCTTTTGCTGCATCGTCCTTTCCTTGCTGTGAGCTCAAAAATAGAAATCTTTTAAAAATGCATTATAGTTTTCATCATAGATTCTAATACTGTTCTTGTGGAAACCCTTCTTATATTGTTTTTCATTCTATAGAAATTTGTTTCCACATTTTTTTTGTACTGATAAAGTACAGTAAAGCCCCTTGGTCTCTTTATGTAAACATTCACTTATTTTAAATGCCCCCTAACTATTATAGCAATCATATTTAGATTTTCAAATAAACACTATACAGAATTGGCTAAAAAATGTGAGTCTTTCAATAAAGGATAGACTATATGGGGAATATGCTTTCTTTTGGTACAGTCTTCTCTATGCCTAGGCACTAGGAGCGTTTTAGGCTTTAGTGTTCTTACTGACATTTTTTTTTTTTTTTTTTTGCGGTACACGGGCCTCTCACTGTTGTGGCCTCTCCTGCGCAGGCTCAGCGGCCATGGCTCACGGGCCCAGCCGCTCCGAGGCATGTGGGATCTTCCTGGACAGGGGCACGAACCCGCATCCCCTGCATCGGCAGGCGGACTCTCAACCACTGTGCCACCAGGGAAGCCCTGATATATTTTTTTTTATACTTAATCCTAAACATAGCAAATGAGATACTGATACTCTGATATTATTCTCCTGCCAGGAAATAATCAGAGATGTAGGCAAGGCTCTTTGTTTTAGCATCATTTATAACAATGAAAACTGGACACAGTTTAAGGCTCTAACAGTCAGGATAGAGTAAATATATTACACTATAATCACATGAAAATATCATGCTGTCTTTAAACAATTATGCTTTTCAAGATATGGGAAAGTATTTATTCAGAAATGTTAAAAGCAGGATTTAAAACTATATACATACTTTATGTATATTTGAAGAGAAAATACTAGGAGAAAATATACCAGTGCTATCAGTGTTTATTAACTCTGGGTAATGGAGTAATAGTGCTTTTTATTTTTCTTATATATTCTTCACATTTTCTAAAATAAGTATGCAATTTAAAAAAGCAACACTAAGTTATATTAAGGCATAAAAAAGGAAGGAAATACTTCACAGATCAGGACATTTCTATGAACATCTGCGTATTGTGCAAACCATGAATAAGTAGCAGCTGCACTTGAAATCATAATTCAAATCAGCTGATCTTGTAACCACAGCATTAATAATAGCCTTTACAAGATAGGTTTCAGTGAGGTCCTTTAACTTTGTCAGGCTTTAGACTGGTTGTCCTATTTAGTGTACAAAAACCTATGATGGGATCCTACTTAAATTGTAGATTCCTGGGCCTTACCTCTAGAAACTGTAATTCATTTGTCTATGAATGCACCCAGGAATCCACATTTTTAATAAACCCTCAGGGTGGTTTATCTGATACAGGTGGTCAGCCTGACATACTTTGATAAACACTGCCATAGTTGAAGCTCATTTAGATGTAAGCTTTAAGGTCTTTTCTAACCCAGAACTCTGACCTGCCTGGGTGTGGGAGGTTCAACACTGTGGAAGGCCAGGGTTTCATGGCCCAGTGGTCCTAGATGCTCATCAGAACCACCTGTGGGGCTTTTAAAACACTGCGATGCCCAGATCCCATCTCAGAATCTACTGACTCAGATTGTCTAGGAATGTGGTATGAGTACCACAGGTTATTCAGAACTGAAATCTGTCCAGTAAACTGATATGGAACACAATATTGATGGGGCTTTTTTCTTATAAGCTATACTGATATGTGTTGGTGAAGACAGTATGGCTTGGAATGGTGGTCATTGGTAGGGTCAGCTGCCTGAAAGTTATTGGGCTCCCATTGTTTCTACACCATTGATGGCTGCAAGTTGATTTTGGTTTTCTTGATAACTCTTGATGTCACTACATAGTTTTTACCTCTAGATGGCAGCAAAGGCTAGTTATATTATTAGGACAACTCTAAATGTCATTCTCAAATCTTTGGGAAAAAATGATGCTATTTTTGTTTTCTTCTATGAATTTTATACTTGGACATGTTTCAGCAAATGAGGTATAGAGCTTTAAAATGTGTCATCTCTTGGATCATTTTTTAGAACACTATGTCAAATAGTTCCAAGAAAGTTTTATCCAAATTTGGAGTGCATATTGCAAGAGGAATCCGTGCATATGCCTCTTTTAAGACCACACAGTGAATGTTCTACTCAAGAGTTGGAGGCTCCTGGGTTTCATCAGAAAGCAGATGTCTTGGAGGAGATTAAGCATGTTGGAAAGCTCATTCATAGAAGAAAAGTTTTTTGGGGTTTTTTTGTTTGTTTGTTTTGTTTTGTTCTTAATGTTTAACTCAGTTCAACATGGAGATTGGGATTTGGAATGGATTACAGGTCTGAAAGATGATGAGTTTATTGAGGCAAAGGCCTTGCTTTTATTTAGGGAACAATAGAGAGAAAAGGAGTATTCATTAAATTCTTTAAACGTTGGCTTGTTTGGTCTATAGGTTCTTAAAAGAAGCGGAGCTATCTGTGAGACTCTGTGGTTATAGCAAGTCATTAGATGTCAGTGAGCCTTAGTGACCAAAAGAATTATAGAGAGGTGAAAATGTTTTATTCAAAATCTTAATTCTATAACCCAGTTTCTACTTGATCCTTGTGCTCCTTCACGTTATCATGGAGGGCAAACATCAGAACAATATCAGCATTTAATGAGGAAGCTGTCAGATCCTAGTTATACAGTTGGAGTCAGGATGTTTCCTTTTCTCTAAATGAGATTAATTTTGTAAGTGCTTTGAACCTTTTTGGAGATGTATTGGCAACATATTGTGTAAGAAAGCTGTGTTCCCTCAGGAATGTTCCTGACTTCAGGGACTGCAGGGCCTCTCATTACACCTTTAGCTCTAGGGGTCGAAAGGCTCAAGGCTCCCAAAGACGGTGGGTCATTTTCATTTGTGGTCATTGGGGTGGTGCAGGGAGGGGGCGGATTCAGGGCTGCCTGACTCCCTTAGGGACCCAGCTGTGGAATGCTTGGTCAAGGCTGTGTGTTATCAGAATAGCAGTGCTTTGTATTTTTGTTTTTCTCTGTTTAATGGGAAAGTACATAAGTAATGATGATGGATATGGTGATGAAAAGGAGGAAATGCTAAATTGAGGAAAAAAATCTTTGAAATATTATTGTCTTCTTTTGTCTTTTGTATTATTTGGTAAATCACTGCTAATTTATTAATTTTTTTATTTTTTTAAAGGAAACAACAGGTAATGAATCTGGCAGATAGCCTAGAGTTTCATATGCTGCTTTGGCTTTTTTCTCTTGATCTTCTCAGAACTTCCTCATTATACAATAAAACTTTATCACTAAAGATTTTACAGTTTTATGTGGCAGGGGGTCCTTCAAAAGGAAACTCTGTAGTTTCATTAGCTTATTCTTACTAACCTCTTGTGAGAGAACATTTGGTTTTAAATAGAGCTACAGTGCTATGATTTGTATTTAAGAGTTGTCCAGTTTCTGAGGTGAAGGCTAGAGGAAATTGATGCCTGTAGTTTATAATGTAACATGGTTTGTGGTTGTACCTAGTCACCTCCCAATCTCTCTGTAGTAATTACACCATGGGCAGTGAGGGCAATCCAAGAATAAGCATTGAAATACAGTTTTCAAAAATCCTTCCTAACCTAGTTGCTTCCATTTTGTGCCCAGACACATAGCATCACATGTAGAAATAGAATGTTAAAATATATTAACCTTGAACAGTTTTGTTTATTCCCTTTCTTTTTATTCATCTGTCAGGTTTTTCACCTCAGCTTTTTTTCTTCTTCTGTTTTGGTACCCACTCCTCTCTTTCTCATTCCCTCATTTGCACCCATGTAATTTTTAAAAATCATTCGCCAGCTTATATTTTGCAACAGCTTTGGATTAGTGGCTAGAGCACTGGCTATGGAGCCAGATAGACCTGGGTGGGTCCCCACTCTGGTTCTGGCACCACCTAGCTGTGTGTCCTTGAGCAGGCCAGTTAGCCTGTCCAGACCTTAGTTTCCTCATCTGTAACCCTTATTTGGGGATTAGACTGCCTACTTGCAAGTTCCTTAGTTGGTAGAGATATTGTGTAGGAAAGTCCCTGGCACATCTGAAGTGTCAAGTCTGTGTTAGTTGTTACTAATGTCAACATTATTATCTTTGTCTTTTTCCTTATATCTGTTCTTAAGGTGCTTATTTCTTGATCATAATCATAACTTATCTTCTTGTTTATTTTACCTTTCTTGTTTTTCTGCTTTATCCCTTGTTCTCCCATCTCTCCAATTAATTATTGGAGACATGTTGCTAAGCATAGCAGTTGCGGCAGCTGACCAAGCAGTGTCAATTACTGGGCTGTGTTTCTAACCACCTCTGGCCCAAAAAAGTACTTTCACATCCTTTTCCCTCCTTATCCTACTTAGTCTATTCATTGTCTTTCTGTTTTAGAGTTCACTTGAAAACATTTTTTTTTCTAGTCTTTCCTGTCTTTTTCTATCTTTTAATTATTCAAAAAACAATGCAGTTATACCAACTATAAAGCCCTTTGACCTTGACATTCAATGATTCTATGAAAAGAACAAATGCGAGCCAACTGTGGCCACCAGGTATGTTGTTAGACCTGCGCACCTTTGTTGAGCACCTATTACCAGCCGTATTTAAGTCCTGGATAAGGTAGGACAGTGGTTCTTAAACTTTATAAACCCAAGAATGACCCAGGCAGCTTGTTAAGATGCAGATTCCCTGAACTAGATTTCATAGGTGTGGGTATGTAGAAATCTGTGGAGTCCTTGGTAATTCTGATAAATGTGATCAGTGACTGCATTTTGAGAAACATTGATATAAGAGTTTCAAAACTAAATGACAGCTGATTCTTGCTCTCAAGAGATTATAGTATAGGAGGGGTAACAAACGATTATAACGAGGCAAAATGAAGTGCTGTAATAAAAGTACAAACAGAAGTGTTTTGGAAACTCAGAGGAAGATTCAGAAAAATAAAGAGATTTCTAGAGGAATTGGCACTTGAGGTAGGAGTAAGATTTCAATACAAGGGACAAAGAGAGAAGAGCATTACTGCCCTAGGAACAGCATGAGTAAAGGTATAGGGCTAGAAGTCCTGCTAGTGTGTAAGAGGATGGTGAGTACTGTGTCCTGGTGAGGGTGCAGATTATGTCCAGGGTTTCAAAAGGAGATGAGGTGGGAGGTGGAGGTCTGATAGAAGGTTTGGATTTGGGGCACTCGGTAATATAAGTGCTAAGTAAGTGCTGCTTTTAGGGGAGGGACTGAAGAATTGCCATGATCAGGACAGTGTTGTAGAAGGATCACCAGCAATACAAGTGAAGGTTGGATTAGAGGTGAGGGATTAGAGATGCTACTATTTTACAGTAGCATCTGTACTGAGGTATGGATTTGGGGAGTACTAGCACAAATAAAAGGGGGAGGGCAGAGGAAGAAATACCGGGGCAGAGTGGCTGACTGGATCTGGGGGATGAGAAGAGAAGTGGAGAATGGGACCCAAATTTTGACCCTGGGTGACAGAGAAGGTGCTAGACCATCACCAGAAGTGAGACAAAGCAATCCAAGAGTGACAGTGCACTGGGGTGGGGGCACATGCCAAGTGTGAAGTGTAGTTGGACCTTCCACACGTGGAACTGTTTGGTAGGCACTGAAAACTTGGAGTTGTTGCTTTGAGAATCATCATAGAAAAATTGTTGATACCATTCAAGTAGCTGAGACAGCCCAGGTAGAAAACGTAATTCCTCCTCATCTGCCCCTTTTTTCTTCTCCCATCATGGGTACTTCTATATCCTTTTCCCAGAGCCTGAGAGGTGAGTTTTGTTGGGTCCTATCCTGTGCCCACATTCCCTCTACAAGGCTGCCTATCTTAATAACTGATAAGAGTGTAACTAGTTCTGAGAGCAGCCCTCTGAGGAGGCATTTCTTTCCAGTACTTGAACAATGCACAGTGATTGAACCATTTTCCAGGCACTGATTGGCTAGCTGGGGGGAAAGAAATTCTGCCTCTCTCCCGCAGTGACCAGGCTGTCCCCTGGGCCATTGTGTCTGGGCTGAACAGATTACATAAACTCACACTCTGTAGGGGGATCTGCCACTCCTTAGCACAGGGGCGATCAGTAATTACAGGATGGTCCCCGTATAGCACATTTCCTTCCTCATTGGTAGTCTGAGAATGCCTGGAATAGGGCCATAGTTGATAGGATGACCTAAAAAAATAGTAGTAGTTGTCCATTGTTCTCCCTAATCCTCTTATTACCCTTCTTAGAAGCTGAAGTCAGCGGCTCTGGCAGCATTTATATTTTCCGAAATTTTTGTAATAAATACGTACTATTGTTATAATCAGAATAAAAAGTTTTATATAAAAAAATTGTGCTGCTTATGTCTGTCACTATGAGAGATATTATCCTTCTCAGAGTAATCCCCGCTGCCCTGAAGGGACTGTCAGGTGTTTAAATGTTTCTTATGTTATGGACTCTTTGGGGATCTATTGCAGTTTTTAGTTAACTCCTCTTTCTATAAAATGATACTTTTCTGAGGCCTCAAAACTGACTGATATCAGTGAATTCAGGCAAGAACACAATTAAAAGGCAAAGAACAGAAAAGGAGTAGCTCTTTTTTTTTTAAAGAGAAGGGAAAAAAACAGCCAACTCTCTAATGGTAAAGGATAGTAATTCTTGGGGAATTGCTTTGACTGGCCGCATTGAAGCTGGTTTTTATACGCACTTAATTGTTATGAGAGATAATTGGAGACCAATTTGAAGATTTTCCTCTAAAATGGCAATTTTATTTGTGATGCTCCCTTGGTTTACAGTCATTTAATCCTGAATTGGAAGCAGAATTTAGAGACTGACAAGGATGAACCCTAACACTTCTCCCTCTGAGCTCAAAAAATATACAATGCTTTTTTTTTTTTTTTTAGTGATTTTGGGACCATAAGTCTTTCCTTATAAGTCATGATGTTGCTTGAGAAATGGAAACCCTGAATTAGGGTATACCATCCCAGGAAGATTTTCAAGGGTTCTGCAAAGGCAGAAGTTCCACCACCTCTAGGCTAAGCTGGTGGTGCTTGTCTTTTTGATGGCTAAACCTTGATCCCTAAATTGCCTTTTCTGGAGGCTTTTGATCACTGTCAGGACTGTCAAGGTGGCCACCTACTTATAAGCTTTGATGTGCATGCTTGTGATGCTGTTTCTATGGATCATTTTCACTTACTTCTGATGCTTTTCACTCCAGCCATCTCTGAGGCCGATCAGGTACCTCTGTTCTTCACATGTTGATAGCCTGTCCAAACTCATTCTTCATGCCTAGAATTTGTGCCTTTGCTCATAGACTCCTGCTTTCAGATAGAGTGGACTTGGACTGCAGCTTTAGTGCTCGCTGACAATGAGGACTTGTACCTCTCCTTGGTCTTGCTTTCTTCTGTCTCTTAACCACTGCACCATCCCCAGGTGAATCTTCCCCATGCCTGCTTATTTGTGTGGGGCTTGGCCTTTCATGTTCATTGTCTCTTGTTAACCTAACAGTGGCCTGGAGACGGAGGAGTTGAAAGGGGAGGCAGATTGACACTCTCGTCTGTGGTGATCCTGGTAGGCTTCAGAAGAAGTAAGGCTTGAGCCAGACCTTTCAGTGTAGATCACTTGATGAGAGAAGAGAATTCTGTCCAGGTAGAGCAATGGGGAGGAGGCATACGTAGGGGTGTTCCGAGTGTTCTGGCCAAAGCGGCAGGCTTCTGAGGCAGACCGCAGGCAGGTAATGTTAGGCGCCCTGTCTGTGTTCCTGGGCAGTGGAGAGCATTAGGTACAATTTATTTTGCTCCCCTCCTTGCACTGAGGTAGCTTCTCAGTATGTTGCCATGGGACAATGGAATTAGACCTGTGTTCATGTCTCTTTTTTGTCATACAAACAGAGCCACCTGGAACAATTTTCTTTACCTCTCAGAATTTACATTTTTTTAATCTTTAAAATTGTGATGATACCCACTTTATAGGGTTATTATGAAATAAAATAACAGTGTATAAAGGATTAGTTTTCTCTTATCTCACTGCCCAGAAACCTTTGAGGACAGAGTGCTCCCTAGCACGGTATTAAAGGCCCTTTGCGGTCTGACAATACGTGCCCTTTGCACCTTACCCCTGCCCCAGCTATCTCAACATCAGCTACACTGCATTGCTCACTGCTCCTTGAATGCTGGTTTTCTGCTCTCCTGCCTGCCTCCATACCTCTGCGCTGAGCATCTCCTGGAAAGCCTTTTGTCTTCTCTCTATCCCAAGTTTTCCTCCTCTCCCAGCCCACCATCCCTCCTCCAGTCAAATCTTATCTGTTTCTGAAACCTGACCCCTGAACCCTGCCCAGAGTAATCTGCTCCTCCTCCAAACTCCTATAAGTGCTTTGCTATCTATAGAATTCCTTTTCTGTGTTGTGCTCTTAATTACCTTTTAAGGTAGTTCTCAACTCCTGCCTTAGATTCTAAATCTTAACACCTGCATAGCTGTCCTGCACAACAATGAGTAATATTAGGTGCTTCATAAATATTTGTGGGTTCGTTCTTGTAGGTGATTTGTGAATAGATGAATAGAGCTTGACATTTGTGCCTGTGGTTATAAGCTAATACAAATGGGATTGAAACTCCTCAGAGAGGACTCTTTGAAAGGTCTAAACAGTAAAGGGTTATTTCTTAAGTTCTTGGGAATCCTGGTGAAACCCATTTTTCCCCCATTAAGGCAAAGTTGATTGGTTGTCTAGATCTCGTTTTTCTCCCAAAGGCATGTGAGAAATGGAAAGCTCATCTAAAAACACTGGTTTATAGTATAGTATCTTTGAAAGAGACAAAGGTACAAAGTATTAATACAAATATAAATGTTCAAATATGCACGTGCTCTGGGCCAATCTGTCAAGTTAGTGGAAACAAGCCTTATGCAATGAAACTCTTTAGTGCAGGTTTTTAAATTTGTTTTGAGGCTTATATTTAGTCAGATTCAAGATTCTCATCTCTACATACCAGACAGAAGCTCTTGAAGGACAGTGAATCTTTTGTCTCCTTAATAGCCGCCCAATTCAGTTTGTCATGATCAGTGGATTGATCAGTTGTGTCCATGTGCTTTGAAGAGAAGACACTGCATGCTGAGACACTGTGCATGTCACAGAGACAGGAGTGCTATGTAAGTTAGTAAACCCACTCCACCCTTCCAGGGACCTAAAGAATGGCAGAGAGTGAGACAGCCTTTGTAGGTCTGTAGGGCCTATTGTTGGTTATCCAAAGATGACTAACCTTTAAAAAAGCAAAACTAAACTAATAGGCAAAAAAAAAAAAAAAAAAAAGAAAAAAAAAAAAAAAAAAAAAGAAAAAAAAAAAAAAAAAAAAAGAAAAAAAAAAAAAAAAAAAAAGAAAAAAAAAAAAAAAAAAAAAGAAAAAAAAAAAAAAAAAAAAGGTCTCTTTCAGGTAACCTTACAAAAATATCATACAGAACCATTTGGCTATGCAGGAAAAAGGAACTCACTAAAATAAAACTAATTTCAGGCTTTCAAAAAATTATCTCAAATAATTAGATAACTTTTATTTCTCTTGACCAATAATTTTGTGAAAAAATAAGTGAAATTTTAAAATGAGGCCACAAGAGGATTATCTCTAGGATTGTTGACTGCAGTGCTAAAGGTTAGCCCAGATTACATTTTTATGGCACCATTATAAGTGTTGTAAAACCTGTTGTCCTGATAGAATATTGACAGATTTGTATGTGTTGCCATATGAACAGTGTTAATTCATTATCAAATTATAAAGTACTTAGGAGTGTGTTGGCCAGTTAACTTGCTGGACTCCCTAAGGATTCCTTACCCTACAGCGTTGTCTTTGGGAGCTGCCTGCTCTGACATATTTGACTGCACAGTGGAAGGATCCATCTGTTGGAAAGGAAATGAAAATGAATTTTAAGGGGGTTTAAGGTTTGGGGATTTTATTGAACCGCTTATCTTCCTTGTTCTTGCATTTGCTTCACTGTGGCCCAAGGTGAATGGAGTCCTTTGTTTTGGCTCATCCAAACTGCTCTCTTTAATGTGTGTTCTGGACCATTCCCAAGAAATGCTGTAGGGTTTATGTTGAGGGCCTGGGATCTGAGGGAGAAACAGAGCTTGTAGGTGTCAGACAGCCTGCTACTGCTCAGTTAATTATTCAGGCATCTATGCTTTGCTACAGTTATAAAACTGGGAAACTTCCCACCTATAAAATAGTAGTTTTTATTGAGCTTTTCTCTTGAATAAAAAAAAAACCCTGGAGACTAAGCCTTCTGTTTGTCATGCTAGCCACTAGAGGGTGGAATAGGCACGCTTCCTGAGACAGGTGTAATTCATTCTGATAGAGCAAGACTAGAGTCAGAACATATTTGCTAGTGTTTATCAGTATAGAAATTTCTAAAACAATGGAATTCCTTCTTTAGGTACGTACTAATCAGCAGAGGAACTTGTTAAAAAATGCAGTTTCCGGGGCCCTACCCTCAGAGATTGTGACTTTTGATAGCTCTGGGTGGGGCATCAGGGGATTCTCATACATGTGTTTTGGATTTTACTTTGAGAAACATTGATCCTAACGTTTCGGGCATGCATTATTGCCAGGTTATCTTTTCTCTTAGGATTGCAAAGTAAAATGATTATTTTGGAGGAGGAAACAATAACAGAAACCAAAATGTAGGGAAACTGTATTGTTATTAAAGCTCTTTTCCTGCCTTTGTCTAACACATTTCAAAGGAGACTCACTTCGTAAAGAATTGGAATCAAAAAAGCTATTAAAAATATGTTTTAGTGTGGAGTTATATTTTAGTCAATAAAGATCACAGAATGCTTAGGCTACAAGTCTAAGAATTTTAAATTAATTACCCCTTTTATGGCCTTCTCACAGTGCAACTTAATTTATACTTTGGGTGTCATGAAGACCCCATGCCTAATGTCTTGGCATTGTGAAATGTAGTTGTAGAAACCTTCTAGGTAGAGTTTATATAATCCTGTCGTCATCTTAATAGAGACTTTCCTTTGTGTGTAAAGATCTAACTATAGTAATGCACATTGTCCTTCTGGAAGGGGTGACCCAGAGAGCAGTGGCATCCTTGGGAAAGCTTTGCAAATGCTCTTAAAAGGGAAGAAGAATGTGGTAAAATCATTCAAATCTGTGATAGAATGCTGCAGCTCAAAAAGTTAAAGGGATAGGGGGACTGAGTAAAATGAATTTTGGTTCTGAAGCTGGGACTTCAGATGAAATGAAATGAAAGGAAGGTATTTTTTCAGATGTTTATAGAAACAGTCTTGTCTTCTGTGAGCCTCTCAAAGGCTTTCTTTTCTTCAGGAATACAACCCTCCACTTTCACATATCTCATATGAAGATTTTCCAGTGTCACTTCCTCTCTCCTTCCTAGTTTTCAAGGTTCTTCCATGATTTTATGTGAATGAAAAAGAAAATTCTGTAACCTCCCAAACACACATGCACATGTGCGCACACACACGCAGAGTTATAAAAAATTATTTTTGAAATTAAAGGCCAAAAATCTAGGATGTGTCATTCTTTGTGTGATTTTATGGAAAAGGGAAGGTACTTTTTTTCAGAGATGATGCTCTCTTTACCATAAACTTTAATTAGTAGCACTTTTAGTAATCTATATATGTTATTAATATGACAGTGTTCCTAAATTTTGATGTGGATATGAGTCATTACACTGAAGTAGTCCTAGTAGAGGAACCTCTAAAAGAGGTTCAGTTCCTTGAAAGTCCAGTAAATTTCCAATAATGTTAATTACTTGGGAAGCCTATTTATAGTTAATATCTGGAGCAGATGATGAAATGAGAATTTGTGCATCCTAATCATGGAGCACAGGACTTGTGGTATTAACTTTATTGTATAAAATTGCTCTGGCTCACAAAAGATAAGAAATTGAATCCTTACAAAACAGTTCTGCTAATGAATAGCCCAGAGCCTCTCAAACTCTATTAGTTACAGGTGTGCCAAAAATGGATTTTTTCCTTCAGTACAACAGGAGCAACCTGGGGATGAGAGGAGTCCCTGATCAGGAGTCCCTGATCATCTCTGCCTCTTTATCCATTGTATCCAGTGTGTATCCAGTGTGTTTTCTGTTTGTGTCATTATGTGACAGAATTTAGGAAGTGCTGGGAAGACTTTGTCCTTTAATTCTTTCTGGTTTCTGTTTATTATTTCACGATTAGTTGATCACTACCCACCAAAACATTATATGTACTCTTATTATCTAGAAAGACATCTCATGCAGCAATGTTATCAATGTCTACTTTGAAAGATGTAAAATGATGTATGTAGTTTCTTCTAAAGTTCTAACCCAAGGTGACTTAAAAATAAAAACAATTTTGGAAAACATTTAGACCATCATGTATTTTGTAATACAGTTGGGTCACTGCCAATTCCCAAGATAAATGTGTTTAAACAGAAGCTTTCTCATTCATCACTAGCCTCAGCTTTCATCCAAATTTATTTAATGATGATGCAAGCCCACAGCGTTGGTGTTGCAGTTCATCACCATGGAAGTGTTTCTGTCAACAAATCCTTGCTTTGCTATCATGAAATTGATTTTGCAGGGAAAGGAGGATAATTGTGAAAGATTCCTTTTACTCCTAAAGATCTTCACAGTTTGCCTGGGTGTATAAATGAATTGTGTTTAAAATCAATAACTGGCAATAAAATTGACCACACTAAATTAACAGTTATGAGGTTGGAAAAGGGAAAATGGCAATGAGCTACTTTGTCTGAAATCATCTTTTTTGAATGTGGCTTGGGGACCAGATTTGTAATTTAAAATGTTCCTCTGAAAGCTGTTCTCTGCTACAGAAGTACAAATTATGCTGAGTCCCATTAGCAGAGTACCAGAATTCCTAGGATGCTTTTTTTTTTTTTTTTAAGGATTACTGAGTTTTTCTCACCTATCTTGAAAATGGCATAACAGTAATCACAGGAGAAACTTCCCTCAACTAACATACTGTATTTTTTTTAAAATATGCCTTTTCTATAACTTACATTGTAATTATCTTTGGTTTTTATTTGCTTGTTGGGAAGTTAAAAAAAAACACACACACAGTTAAGTTTAAGCTTCTGAATGCAGCCCACTAGCAAACAAACAAGGTAGGAAGCACCTACCTTAAGTAATTCAAATTATTTTGGGAACCTACTAGGAAAAAGTAACAAGAAAGACATTTTTGCTTTGAAGCAGTGTTCAAGAGCATATGTCTTAGTGGCTGATTCCAGGTTTGGATGTAGACATAAATGTTTTAAGGGGATTTTCATCTATGGTAGAAATACAGTCAACTCTTGATTGTGAAGGTAACTTGTATTTCCAAATGTGCTTTTTCTGGCTTACTATCACATTTCAAAGCTTTTTACTTTCACCTTCAATCAGCTCATATGTGCTCACAAAAGCAAATTATTTAATATTATTTTATTCAGTGATTATCAGTAAACATTTATTAAGTAACTAAATTCCTAACACGTGCTAAGCACTGTGCTTGGCACCAGGGATATTGAGATACATCTCAAGCATGAAGTTTGCTCCTGAGAGATCTTATAGTTCGCTTTGAAATCAAAGAGCCATAAAATTTCATTTATTTCAACTACCTCCTCCTCCTCTAATATATGATCAGAAGTTGACTGTATATGGGAAGTAGGTCCTGTTTGTTTTTAAGGAAGAATTAATAGACATTATGAACAGGAAATAAAATTCTATTATACATGCAAAAAAAAGAACACAAAATGACCAAAAGAAAATTCAGCAAGCAATGGTAAAAATAACAAATTATTTACTGCTTTATAATGTTAAAGTATTTCACCAAGACAAGTTGCAGTCAAATTAATGTGAGTTATGGAAAATGAAATACATAAAGATGTATTTATACAAGTGCAGACTAAATATTTTCCATACAGGTATGTAAATGAAAAAATATACAGTAAGTGCACGCTTGATATGACTATGCAGGCAACAGTTAGTCTCAGATACTCTTGGACGGTTCATGCATAAACCTTCCCGAAGTACAAGTTCAGTCAGTCTTTTGAGGGATGTGGAGGGATAATTAAAAAGGACTGAGTTCCTTGCAATAATATCGGTATAAACCAAATAAGGGAGGGTGGTCAGTTATATATATTACTTACTGTAATTTGTGATTGTCGAGGAAGAGGTGTGGCTGTTGGTGTGATAGTAATACTGCTGGTGACTTTATTGGTTGTTTTGTTTAGTGTCCCATTAGTTAAGCTTTGAGTTCGGTTATCCTGCAGTGATGCTGAAGGGCTGGCAGGTCTCACGGAGCTAGCTACGGCTTGCATGTAAGGACTTCCTAAGTGAATGTGGATTTTATTATCCTCAGTAGTTATCACACTTGAACTGTTACTGTTTGAACGCTGAAACTGCCATGATGACTGCCGATCAGGGGAGACTCTGAAAATCGCGTGCTTGGCACTGATTTCTATCGGCTCTGGAGAGCGTCCCTGCTCAGGGGAGCTAGTTGAACCAGTAACAGCCAAAACCTGAATAGGTGACATTGTCCTTTCTGGAGTTATGGAACCACAAGACTCTGGGGTCTGTGCCCTGGCAAAGGTTGCCATGGTAATTGGGGACATGCCTTGCTCTAAATTCATAAGGCCTTCAGCAGAGGTTTTTGATTTCACTGGAGTTATGGAGGCATTTTGGAGGATGGTTATCCTTTGCTTTGGGGTGCCGCAGTTTGGTATCACTGCAGTGCTTGTGTAAGAGTGAGGACTCTCTGTGGTCGGACTTGTGATTTCAAGAGTGGCTGTGTTTTGGACATGGTCTGGAGTAACCTTTATATGCAGTGGCTGCCCAGGTGTGTGGCTTAGGACTAGATCTCCAGGTTGCACAAAGTTGCCATTGGGTTTAGTCTGTATTTTTCCATTCTGAGGATGGCCCTCCTTGGACTTCATCCAAGGAATCCATAGCTTCCTGTTAACAGGACAGGGAGTAGATGAGTTGCATTTGAAGGACAGCACGGACTCCTCATCATTAGGGTCCTCATTCTGGTCCTCACTCTCCTCATATAACTGACCGTTGATGACTGCTCGTTCCAGAGGAATGAGACTCTTGTAATCAGGTGGCTCATTGTCTACTGCTTCTGTTTGAACTTCTTTAGAAAATACTTGAGGGTCAGAGATTCTTCTTCCATTGAGACTGGGCCGGAGGCTCTTACTGAAATGACGGTACCGCTCTAACTCTTTAGTGAGGTTTTCGATCTCTCTTCCTAAATCTCTGTTCCTGTTTTCTTGTTGACTGAGTTTCTTTTGCAGAACTGAATGATCTCCCTGGAGGAGACATATCAGGTCCTCAGTTGCCATGTATTCATGAATTTTCTCTTTCAGTGCATCCACTTCTCTTGAGAGGTGACCTGATTTAGCTTCTTCTTCCTGAAGCCTTTTGAAAAGCCATTGTTCATGACTGGAGTCTGTCTTTTCTGCTAACTTGTATTTGGCAAGTTCCATTTTAACATGTTCCAGCTCTTCAGATAAAAATTGAGCTTTGTCTCGTTCATTAGCATACCTTCGTTCTAGAGTCTCATACTCATCTTCAGTTTTCATGAGGTCATCCTCAATGGATTTCATATCCTTTAACTTCAGTTTCAGTCTTTCCACTTCTTGAGAGAGCTCTTTAATCTTATTGTTCTCTTGGTGTAATGCTATTGTGGACTTACCAGAATCTTGATTTAATTTGTTTTTTAGGAAATCTTTCTCAATTGCTTCCAATGATTGAAGCCTGTTTTTCAACATGTTCACTTTGGACAGGAGATCATTTCCTTTCTCTTCTTCTGCTTTCAGTTTGTTTTTTAGATCATCTCTCTCTTTCGTTACACTGTACATTTTTTCTTCCACATCAGTTTTGGACTTCAGTGCCCTTTTAGTTTCCTCAATTAACTTCTCAGTAACCGTTGTCACTTTATTTTGCTCCACTTGAAGCTGAGAAGCAGCAGCTTGTAACTTATCTTCAGTTTGCTTTAATTTTTCACTCATTGTTTTCCGTTCATCTACCAGCATCACAGTTAATGTTTTCAGTTTAGTTAAGTCCTCTTTTAGGGTGAATTCTGTCTTCCCCAGCCGACTTTCAATGGCTTCTAGCTCTTTGATCCTTATCTTTAAACTCTCCAGTTCCTGAGATAACTGCTTTGTGGTCATCCTTTCTTTTTCTAAATTACATTTCAGAGAGTAACATTCTTGTTTGCTTTTGTTGAAAGCATCTTCTAATTTTTCCAGAGCCATAATTCTTTTATTGAGTTTTTCAACCTCGAGTTTAAAGTCTTTACTCTGTGATGTTTCCTTTTCCAGCCTCTTATTGAGATCTCTGCACTGCTCCTCCATTTTTATGAGCTCTTCATCCTTCCCTTCCATTTCTAGCACACGTTTCCTGAGCTCCTCCACCTCAGCCATGATACTGGAGTTTCCATATTCTCCCTTGCTAATTTTTTCTTTTATATCTTGCAGCTCCTCTTCTGCTTTTCGTAAAGATCTGTTTGTCTCTTCTAACTCATCAATTTGCCGGCTGAGTGCTGCCAGCTTTTGTCGAAGCTGGCGATTTTGGCTGTCCTCATTGGTGAGCTTCGCCATAATTGTTTCTTGGTTCTGGTGAAACTTTGTGGTCTGCGTGTGCAGATCGTTCTCTAGTCTGGTTGCCTTCTGCTCTTCTTCCTGAACTCTGGCTTCAGCAAGGGCTAGTTTAGCATGTGTTTCCTTTGCACTCGTGGTTAGGTCTTGGATTTTCTGTCTTTGAAGGGCAAGCTGTGCCGTCAGCCTTTGTTGTTCGTCCACCACCATCAAAGCAAAAGACTTCAGTTTGGTCAGCTCCTCTTTCAGGGCAGTGACCCTCTTCTCTTTTTCTTGCTCCTTCTTCTTCTGGGACTCCGTTTCTTGGTCAATTAACCTTTTTAATCTGAAAAATACAAGAGCACATTCTATTTTGTAACTGGTGCTTTAGTAACTTGTCAGCTGTGAGTAAACATTTATGTAATTTAGAAAGACAGTATCGACTCATACAGTATATGGAAAGGAGTTCCTGAATTTGATGGGGGAGGAGAATCTTGATTAAACAGATGTCTTGCTTTTTTTGTTTTCACTACCTGCTTTCCTCCCACCCCTCATTGATTGGTAACAGTTGCAGTTCACCAGGAGGGCAAGAATATTTGGTTTAAATTGCTTGTGTAACATATAATCAGTAGACATTGTAGCCTGAAGGCTGTAAAAACAGACACAAGCTTGAGATTCAGTTGGAGGAAGCTTCCAGACTGGCCCTACTCTTACCAACTAATTAACCTGGGCAGTTATTTAACATCCCCAGGGCTTCAGTTTCCTCTATGAAAAATGGAGGCAATAATTGTATTATTTCAGGGGCCATCTGTGAAAATTAAATGAGATAATTTGTCTAAGATTCTCACAGTGCTGGCACATAATAAGCATTTGATAAGTGTTGTTGATCCATTTTATTAATGTGGTTATTATTATATTTATCAGATGGTTGGCTTGAACCATTACGTGATACATTAATGTTTGGTGATCAGCTTCCTGATTCTTAGTTAAGATAAAATTTATTCACATTGCTTAGAAGTTAGGTACTTTACTGATGGACCTATTTGCCAGTTTAAATTTGGTTTACACTAGCCTGACATTGTGTCAGGAATCAATTCACATATATCTCTGTCCCCACAGTGGATGGTAGTTGAATGAGAGTAATTGACAGGCACCTAAAGGGGTTTAGAGTATTCATAACACTTGGGAAGAGCATGGGATTTGATACAAAAGAGCTTGATAAGTGACATGTTAGAAATGATGGAGGAAAAATTCTTATCAGGAACATAATGAGCCCCTCTTGAATGATGACTCTATGATAACATGTTATTTTTTTCTTTATGTCTTAAGTTTGTCAACAAAACAGGAGGACATTTTACCTGCAATATAAACTGTCTCTTCCACACATTTTTTCCCTCAGTATTGAGGTCATAGTTTTAAATTTGTGGCACTCCTTAATTACACTGGTAATGGGCTGATTATAGAGTATGTAATTACAGCTTTGCAGTATTGTTATACGGAAGCTAAAATAGGATGGAATCCCTGAAAAATTGAACTAAAGGACTTGTCATGGATGAGAAGTTATAAATACCTGTTTTCTGATCAAGCATAGAGAATTCATAATATTTTAATATATCTTTTCTACTAGGAATGAGTTAACTATCCAATGCATGTCTTTACTCCTTGCCACAGAACTTTCTTTTTAAAGTTGTTTAGGATTTGAGAGGACATTTTACAAGGAAGTTAACTTGGGGTATTCTTCTTGGAGATAAGAGTCCTTTTTGAGATTCTAATCCACTCTTCTGTAATTACACTACACAAGAGGAACGTGTTTAAAATAATTGTATAATGAAAGAACTTTCAAACTTTTTTATGGGGAGGATCCAATTTTAGTTTTTCCTGTTTTGAGAACCTGACAGGCTGGCCCAAGGGCTGTGGTCTGTGAAATTCTGAAGAAGCTGGTCTGGATGCCGGGGTGGGGTGGTTGATGATCTCATCCACAGTCTTGGCAAGAGGCTTGCCCATGGCTTCTGGCTCTGTCCCACTCCCTATTTGAGACACATGGGAACCTGAGAAGAGAAACACAGCGGCTCCCTCCCGAAAGGTAGTGACTTCACAACCCAGTGGCAGAGTCCATGGGAAACTGCTTTGGTGGTGAAGTGGTTACAGAAACTTTGGCAAAGTGCTTCTTCCTCCCACCTTAGCATTAGAATGGTATTTAACAGTACTGCAGCGAAATATTTTCCCCTCTCTACATCACAGTTCTTAGAATTTTATTAGAGAACAGTTTCACAAAAACTTTTCAGGATTTTTCAACTTATTAAATAATACCATGTGCCATTTCATTTTCATGAGAAGAAGGTATGTTTTCTTAGGATACGAAGGAGGGAAGACTGTTTGAAGTATAATGAAAAGAACATTAAAATTGAATGGTCATCAGTGAATCTTAGCATTGCCATAACTGGCAAAAAAGATTTTGAAGACGCTTCAGTTTCCATTGTGTTCAGTGTTTTCAGCAGCAAGCATGATGCATCTTTTTCAGCATGGTGCAAGTTCATTTATCTTTTTCATGGTTTCTGAAAATTAGCTGGTATCCCCATCTGTTTCCAAGCCCCATCTTACACGGTTAGACACATGAAACTGACAATTCGAATACATTTGCTCTCAGCATTTCGTTACTGCTTGTTTCCTAACAATCTGCTATTCCCCTGGACCAGTCCCATGAGCACACCTTAGGACCGTCAACAGGCTAGTCAGGTAAAGCCTTTCAGGGAGGAAAATAGGAATTTATATGCAGAAAGAGTTATACCCCCAACCATCAGCCAATGTGAATCCAGGATAGGAGAGAGGCCCTGATGGAACCTTTCCAGAGCCAGTTGGGTGCTTGTAATGCTATTACACATTGCAGGGTTGTGATGTATGTATGAGAGAGAGAGAAAAAAAGAGAGAGGCAGAGACACTGGTTATGCTACTGAATTGGAATCAGAACTTCTGGTATGGTCAATGGGTTGATCCTAAATTATTCACTATTTCTTGCCTTATATCCAGAAGCATTTTGAAGGATAAAGTTTGAGGTTAATTTATAGTCTCGAAGAAAGGTGTTTCTTTGTAAAGTTAGCTGGTCTTACAAGATTTGAAGCTGCAAGCCTGGCGTGTTGTGCACAGTGCCCTAAACAAGGAAGCTAATTGCCACAATGCTAACTACTAATGCAGGGAGATATATATATATATATATATATATATGTAAGTGTATAATACAAGTGTGTGTGTTTATGTGTATATACACACATATAGTTGACTAGGTTATTTTTTTTTCTTTCAAATATATATTTGAATGCTTTCAGCAAATATTTGCTGAGAGTTGACTGCATTTTAGTTATTTGAGGTCCACAATCACTTATCTAGAATTTCCAAAGCCAAATGTTTCCAAAATTCTAGAGTTTTCAAATTTTGGAAGGGCAGTAAGGAGCATCCACCATATATTACATAACAGCTTCAGTAAGGCCTGTGGCACCACCTCCTATAAGCAAACCTCTGAATACTTCTACAGTGAACCATGTGAATAGTTACACTGAGTGGGATAATTAAGATAATAAATAACCTCACATCCATTCAGGTTTTGCTGCCAAATGAGTTCAGATAAGAAGTTTTGCTGCCACAATTTAGCAAAAACTTTATGTAGTTTTTAGATCTTTGAAATTGCAGACAAGGGATTGTGCACGTGTACAATGAGGGTATAGACTTGGTATCTTTTTGGTAAGAAGGGTGTGGAGTTTGAGTCCTAAGGCAGCTTCCTTCTTCAGTAGGATTGGGTTTTAAACCAAACAGTAACAATTTTCTGTCTCCATTATTTTTCTTTGCATATTAACAGGCTCTAGGCATTGATGCTGACTGACCTTATATGCTAATACAGATTATCATTGACTCTGGTTTTGCTAGTAACAGCAGATAAGTGATTTTGAGAGCTTTTAACCAGGGTACTCATAATCTTGAAAGCAGCATAGACCTTGGGATGTCCAGATATGAAATTCTTCCCCTCAGAACTGTGAGGTCAAATTATTGCTCCTTTTCCCATGAATAGTTCCAATTAGTATGCCTTTGTGCCTTTTCCAATTAATATGTTTGTATAATCTATGCTAGGGTTTCTTCAACGTCAGCACTATTGACGTTTTGGGCCAACTGATTCTTTATGGTGGAGGGCCTTGTAAGATGTTTAGCAGCATCTTTGGTCTCAGTAGATGCTCGTAACATCTCCCCAGTTGTGACAACCAAAAATATCTCCAGACATTGGCCAGTATCTTATGGGGATGCAGCATCACCCCCAGTTGAGAACCACTGATCTAAGCCTGTGTTCGTGTTGTGTGTGTGTTTATACACGTGTATATGCCAGTCTGTCATTATAAGTTAGACTCTTTATGGTCCTGCCTGACTCATCTTTCCCACCTCAGCTACATATACACCTGGTGATTGTATCTTCTCTGCTCAGAACATGTTCCTTACCAGTGCTTCTCACAGTTTAAGGTTCATTTGAATCACCTGGGAATCTTGTTAAATGGCAGATTCCAATTTTGTACGCAGGGGATGGGCCTCAAAATTTGCATTACAGCATGCTCCCAGGTGATGCCAGGACTGACTAAGGCTTTACTATGTATGTGTCAGATGTTTAATGGAAATGGTATTCTGGCTCAATATTAACTCAGCCAATTGTTCATCATTGATAATACCCCCAAACTGTCGGCATAGCATATATTCCTGACCTACAGGGCCATCCATTTTTCTCACAGAGAACATCAGGTAGGACTAATGACTAATCTAAAATCTCTCATCATTACTGGAAAAAATGACTTAAAATGCATATCATAGGTATTCGATTAGTACCTAATTTTCACCTTAAAAAAGGCAGTAGGGCTTCCCTGGTGGCGCAGTGGTTGAGAGTCCGCCTGCCGATGCAGCGGACGCGGGTTCGTGCCCCGGTCCGGGAGGATCCCACATGCCACGGAGCGGCTGGGCCTGCGCGTCCAGAGCCTGTGCTCCGCAACGGGAGAGGCCACAACAGTGAGAGGCCCGCATACCGCAAAAAAAAAAAAAAAAAAAAAAAGACATTTGAAACTGTATACCATAGTAAAAGAATTCTGGTAAAAGAATGCTACCATTCTTTTAGTGCCAGTGATGTGCTGCCAAGCACTGAGCTAAGTCAGTAGTACAGCTATTGCTTCTAATTCTCAGGTGAGCCTATAGGGTTTGAGATTATTCTCTATTTTACAGCCATGAAAATTGAGGGTCAGAAAGATCAGGAAGGGGCAGACAGAGCCTGTTCTCTTTCCCCATACTACAATGCCTCTCCAACAAAGAACACAAACTAGTTCATGGACCTGGTCCACATCTGAAGTGTCTTTCTCCAGGAACACTCTGTGTGTTAGAGAAACTTATCAGCCTAAAGAAAAATTCTCACTTATCATTGTGCTTGCTTTCTTTTTAGTTCATATCTCACAGAGCAGTGGTTTTCAAGTGTTTGCTCATAACTCCTAAAGTAATTTTCTATTATGTACAATTAATCTGTTCCTGTAAAGAGTAATTATAGCACTTTCTTTTAGCAAATGCTGTCTTTTTTACTAATCGAGGTATAATTGAAAAATAAAGTTATATATATTTTTTATATATATATAAAGATATTTAAAGTATGCAATGTGATGATTTGATATACATATATATGAATTATGAAAGGATTCTCACCAAGTTAATTGTTCCATTACCTCACATGTTCACCTTTTTTGTGTGTGTAAGAACACTTAGGTTCTGTTCTCTCAGCAAATTTCAATTATAAAATACGGTATTATCAACTGTTACCACTGTGTTATACATGATAACCTCAGACAGTATTCATCTTATAACTATAGTTTTACCAGCCCCTCCCTATTTCCCCCATATCCCCAGTCCCTGGCAACCACCATTCTACTCTCTTTCTGAGTTCAACTTTTTTTTTAGATTCCACATTTAAGTAATACCATGCACTGTTTGTCTGTCTCTGCCTAGCTTATTTCACTTTGCATAATGCCCTCTAGGTTCATCCATGTTATTGCAAATGGCAGGATTTCCTTCTTTTTAAAGGCTGAATAATATTCTAACATATATATACACGTGTGAGTGTATATTCCCACACATGTGTGTGTACACACATGTAAATGTATATATGTACTGTAGATAATGTATTAGATATTAACATTTATATGTATACATTATATCTAAATATACACTTTTACATACATTGTATAAAATATACTTTACATGTATTTACATATGTGTATTTACATATATAACACATATACATATTTATATATGTAAAATACATTTGTATATATGCACCCATACACGCCACACTTTGTTTACCCATTCATCTGTTGTCAGACACTCAGACTGTTTCCATACCTTTGCTCTTGTGAATAATGCTGCAGTGAACATGGGAGTACAGATATCTCTTCAAGATAGTGATTTCATTTCCTTGGGATATATACCAAAGGATCACATGGTAGTTCTATTTTTAATTTCTTGAGAAACCTCTACACTGTTTTCTGTAGTGGCTGTACCAGTTTACATTCCCATCTGCAGTGTGCAGCAGTTCCCTTTTCTCCACATCCTCCCTAGCATTTGTTATCTCGTCTTTTTGATAATAGACATCCTCACAGACATGAGATGATATCTCATTGTGGTTTTGATCTGCATTTCCCTGATGATTAGTGATGTGGAGTGCCTTTTCATATACCTGTTGGCCATTTGTATGTCTTTGGAAAAATGTCTGTTCAGGTCCTTTGCCCATTTTTTAATTGGGTTATTTGAATTTTCTGCTTTGAGTTGTATGAGTTCTTTGTATATTTTGGATAATAACCCCTTATCAGTTATATATCGTTTGCAAATATTTTCTCCCATTCCGTAGGATACCTTTTCATTTTGTTCATGGTTTCCTCTGCTGTGCAGAAGCTCTTTTTAGTTTGATGTAGTCCTATCTGCTTATTTTTACTTCTGTTACCTTTGCTTTTGGTGTCAAATCCAAAACATCATTGCCAAGACCAGTGTCAGGGAGCTTGCCCCTATATTTTTTTTCTAGGACTTTTAGTTTCAGGTCTTAGGTTCAAATCCGTAATCCATTCTGAGTTGATTTTTGTGTATAATGTAGGACAGGAGTCCAGTTTCATTCTTTTGCATGTGAATATCCTGTTTTTCTAGCAGCAGTTTTTGAAGAGACTATCCTTTCCCCCTTGTATATTCTTGGCTGCTTTGTTGAAAATTAATTGACTATATATGGATGGGTTTATGTCTGGGATCTCTTTTGTGTTTCACTGGTCTCTGTGTCTTTTTTTATGCCAATACCAACTGTTTTGATTATTATAGGCTTCTAGTATAGTTTGAAATCAGGACATGTGATGCCTCCAGCTTTGTTCTTTACCAAGATTGCTTTGGCTATTCAGGGTCTTTTGTGGTTCCATGTACATTTTAGGATTGTTTTTTCTATTTCTGTGAAAAATTACATTGGAATTTTGATAGGAATTACATTGAATCTGTAGATCATTTGGATAGTATGGACATTTTAACAATAATAATTCTTCCAATCCATGAACATGGAACATCAGTCCATTTATCTGTGTCTTCTTCATTTTATTTCATCAATGTCTTATAGTTTTACTATACAGATCTTTTACTTCCTTGGTTAAATTTATTCCTAAGTATTTTATTCATTTTGATGCTATTGTAAATGGAATTGTTTTCTTAATTCTCTTTCGGTAATTTGTTCCAAAAGAATTTTTTTAAACTAAGTACACCTTCACACATTTTAAAGCTGGCATCTAGAATTTTTTATTCAAGGTTTAAATAATTGCAAAAGATATATATTAATATCTGCCATATAATCTAAAAGTCATCACTGGCAAACCAGTCGACCAAATCAGACATTCAGGAAAAGTCTGGCTTCATTTTTCAACTTAAGTACAAGTGTAAATACACATCCCTCTGGCAACCATTTCACTTCTAGAAGAGATGAGGAACAAGAGCTTATTACCCTGAGTTGTCCCCAGATGAAATAACAGGCACTGTTATTTGCCTGTATCCATCCAGTGGTTGGTTCTGAAGCTGCTGCTGCTCTGCTCTCATGGGACTCTATCAGGAGTATTTCTAGAATTGTCCCTTTGTCTGTGCCCCAGAGGGGTTTCCAACCCAGGAAGATACAATGTAAGAAGATCTTACATTAATTTGGTAAGATTTTGTTAAGTAAGAAGAGGACTCTTTTGAAAGGGTTGTTAAAAAAGGAAACTTGTAGAGCACAAGCACTTTTCTTCTGGCAGACAGCATGTGTGTGAATTGCGGATGTAGACAGATTCCCTTAAAGCTCTCCATGCTTATACCTCTGGAAATTCTTTGTGTACCCACAAGAGTATGTGTACTCCAGTTTGAAGAATACTGTCTTGGAGTACTCATATTCATGTTCAAGTACTGACATGAGAGGATTATAGGAACATTCATTGAATCCTGTCCAATAAAAACAGGTTGTAGAAGCTGGTTTTATGTACACAAATGTGAGGTAGTTAAATCCAAACTGGCTTACAGCAGTGGCTTATAACAGCTCTTCTTTAAAGTTTCTATTATGGCTCGGAACTGTCATAACTTACTGTAGTTGATCACTATTATTCTGTGCAATGCCAGCTCCTTGTTTTTTCAAAAATAATCACGTATGTAATCTTGAGCATTCTTTGGTACTAATCATAATGCTGGTTCCTTATTACAAAGTATACATTCAGAGCATCTTTTCAGTTTTTATTTACACACACGTCAGCACACATGTGTGAATGTATTTCATCTCCTCTAAGTAAGACACTGTTAGTAATATGCATCATATAACACACATAATGAAACAGATGGTGTGTCTAAATGCTATAATGCCAGTCATACCCATAATAACTTATATATAATTCTCATCACTTCTGATTTGTGTTTTATTTATGTACATTACAATCAACACTACTAAAATATAAGCTTCTTAAGAAGAGGACACATGTCTGATTCATTTGTGTCTTCTATATTGTCTACTACAAAGCCCTTATATGTAGAGGGTACCAAATGAATGGCTTTTTGAATGAATGAATGAACATTTTCCTGTGGGAAATACTGTAGTATTGTCCTAACTAATTTTATTCATTTTTAAAAGAAGGTGCTCTGGTGTTTACCATGTGCCTGGTTTTAGGTATTTAAGAAAATTAGGTGTAAATGGTTTTCCCGTTGGTGTTCTCCAAGTACACTGGCTTCTGGAAAGAACTGAGACTGTTCTTCCTTCTTCGGATCCCTGCATTAGAACTGTATGTGCTTGCTTGTTTGAGGAGAAGGGAGATGGGTGGTAAATGTCCACATCCTAGCCCCCCACTCTTCTTTGGTTATTTCATCTCTGCAAACAAAGGAGTGGTCCTTTTTATTTTTTCCTCAGAGCCAGAGCTCTACTGTACAAATATGTTTGTTTATTACACAAGCAACATTACATCAACAACAATGAAACTGAAAAGGAAATATTCACATATGGTCTGACCACCCTAACACATCAATTATGTTTCTACTTTTCCAGATCCTTTCCCAGTTTTTCATACAACCGGCCCATATAAATAAGCTTAGCATGATTATCAAGCAATAAAACCACAAGCCATTAATGGCATTGTGTTGTTTCTGGTAGCTATAGAAATCAACCTATAAGTAGTGAACAACTTCAGAGTCAGCTTAGTTTCTCACCTGTCATCTTTTAGAGGACAAATACCCACTGTATTTACTATATGGATCTTGAATTTACTGTTTCTGATGTTATGTATATGGCAACACTTTTGTTCATTTAATTTGCAAACAACAAAGAATATAATACTGGGACTATACTGAGATGAACAGGGAGGGTTCCTGTTCTCCAGAGTTTGTAGGCTTTTGGGAAAGAATGAGCAGATATGAGGACTCTAAAGAGCTTTTGATTATGTGGGTTATGTCTGTCAATATTTATAGTATTAGAAATTCAGAACAAGATATTTTAAAGTATTTATATATTTATTCATTAAAAATAATAAACCCACTATATGTTAACATAAATAAGATATTTTTATGAAAAATAACTTTTTCTAACCCAAAAACTTAGTGGGAAGGGTTGTTTTATATTTTTGCAAACTCTAATGCCTGGCTTAATTGAAGGCAGATGGATTCTCAAATCTGTTTCACACATTCCATCAGCTGTAAGAGCAATGACGTCACCACATGTCATGTTGCCTTTGGAAAACTCCTTTTATGCTTGTGAGGGAATGAATGAAAAAGATAGCATTATTATGAAAATAGCTTTGACCTCACAGACCTCTTGAAAGGGGCCATAGTCTGAGAATCACTGTTCATCTCGAGAATAGACAGTTGAAGCATAAATGGCAAATATGTCTTTCTCTGGAAAAGTCTCTGGTTTAGGCTGTCACCTTCTTCAGGCTGTTACTGAGTGAGCCCTTCGCTTCATATTGATGAAGTCCCCAGATTCACTGGCCTACTCACTGCTTTAGTGTTTACGTTGTTAATAAAACTAGTTGCTCCCCATCATAGATAGATGGAAGATTCCCTGCCTTCAAATACCTCTTTCCTAGTTTTTAGAAAAATCCTAAGTGACAAAACTGCCTCCATAAGACATCGTGTTTTGTTTGAAACCACAATTTGAAATAAGGGCATGGAAACCACTGAGTGACCTTGTTCTTAAATGGGTTCATTCACAGTGCTGTGCAGGTCGGCAGACATTTAATTCATTTCAGACTTCTATGAGGCAATTACAGTGAGCACCTACTATGTGCAAAGTACTGTGCCTGTTATTTATCAGTTTACCTTTTTCTGTTAAAACCTGCCTGTATACTTGCAGACCTTACTCTAGTCATAACTTATAATAGTTTCCCATCAACAACGAAACAGTGTGATGATACCAAGTCCTGTTTAGTCCTTTCTTAAGATATATGAAATAGTGTATCTCTCATTCTAGTCCTAACTGTGTAACTTCACCTCGATGGGCCTCAATTCCTATATTTGCTTTCATTCTTCCAGCACTAGTTTAATACATTACTTTTTCTTCTTGATTTAACATGTTCATTAATAAGCAGAAAACTACATATAATGCTTTATTCATTTTTATATCTGCTCTCATGGATGGACTTTGATAGTCTGATTATAATGATGTCCCACTATATCTTTAAGCAATTTTTATCTAATATGTAGTTTTAATTGTTGCATTGCATTGATAGCAGCCATGTTTATGGTTAAATAACCACAGAATTCTAAGCAGTTTGCAGAGTAATTACATGGAATTTGTTAGAAAGCTTCCTTAGGTTGAGATAGGTTCTTGGTAATCAGGCCTGTAATTTATGTTTCCTTGCTCTATTCTCTGCTTTTTCAATGGGACTTTTCACTGTTTAGTCTAATTTTTAGGAGCACTCATAAAAATAGCTATGACTAGTCTTTTTTATTCTATGTATGCTGCTTCCTTTTATTTCTCTCACAAGTTAAAGGTTTTTTAAAAAAAATTACAGCTACAGCATACCATAGTCATAATGTAATGCTTGATTCATTTGACTTGGTCAGCAAGATCTAGAAGAACAGTAACACTCTTTTTGGCATCTGCTAGCCAAGTATGAGTATAAATCTGTGTCTGCTTTATGTCCTTGTTACTGAAGATACTGTCATCATCATTGAGATCATTTAGAGACACCGTAAATGGGTCCAGATCCAGAAAACTGGGTTGCTGTTTTCCTTCACTGTTTGAAATAAGAATTAGGGTATGAAGTGATGGAGAAGGCTTTAGCTGGTGTCAGAGGAATATACAGTAAAAATGGGGGTGAGTCAGAACTCTTCAACATCTGAACAATCTTGTTTGGCTCCCCAGGGGTAAGAGGAAGTGAATTAATAAGATGCAGATCATCGATGACCTACTAATTATAAGGAGGGAGCTTTTAGCAGAGAAACCGGATCCTAAGAGGAGCTTATGAAATCCTCAGATTGAGCAGAGGGACCAGGATTGGTACAAATCTTTTTTTAAAAAGAAGGAAAAAGAGCAAAGAAACTGAGATAAAGGGTCTCCTAGAAGGAAAAACTGCTGAAAGGCAAGGTTTCAGAACTAGAAAAAGGTCAGTCTAAGAGCTCACAGGCGTAGAGCTTGGGGAGTAAGGCTACAACGAGAATATTTTCATTTTGAGACCATGGAATCTAGGCTAGGAGACTCTGCACACTCCAATCAAAGGGCCGGGTGGAGACTTAAAAAGGTGCTCAGTCTAGGCCCAGGAGAGGAAATCAGAACTAACAAGGGAGTGACAATAAGGACAGCATGTGTAAATTTGTACCACGATAATTACTTAGAGCCTGAATTATATGTTGTTAGTTCTTCAGTGCTGTATTGTCAGTTAAGGAACTTTCTAGAAAGAACTGTTGGATGATGGATGTTCACTGAATACCACTAAGCTTATGCTTCCTCATCCCCCATTTTAATTTTTCATATTAAAAAGTATCTACTCAGATGGATTTGTCTTTTTGCCATTTACTGAAATAGATTCTTTGCTTTGAATATATTATAGCTATCACGAAGAAACTTAAAAAAAAGAATTACTGTGAGTATACTACTACACTAAAGAGCCGACTCACTTTTCTTTTCATGTTCTTCTCCCCGCCTCCCCACTCGGAATGAGGTTTGAAAAAGATCCCTCAGATCAGTGTTTTAACATTTTTTTCTTTTCCAGACTTTTCATTTTGATTGCTACTACACCAAAAAAACAAACAAAGGAAAAAAAACTAGCCTGTCTTTCAACAGATTGAGACTTAAGGTCCTCAGCAGACTGGAAGTTTCATCTCCCTGATCCGTCAAGGCCTACCTAGGTCTCCCACAGCCATGGTGCCTTCCCCAGCTGCCTGGGAGAAGTATTCAAAAAGCCCCCCAGCATGTGGTGCCTTGGACTGTCACAGATTGAGTGTGCTCCTATATTCCTGAGAGCACCTTGCCTTGTACATGGCATGCAGAGCTGCCTTTAAGTTTAAGTTGATGGTAATGATGATACCGGGCTTGTTCCCAGGTTGCTAACATTTTGACTGTTTATCAGTCTTTCCATTCCTTCCTCCCCCTCTCTGTGGTTGATTTGGTACTCTTTGTGATCCGTGTTCTTCTGGATCATATTTGTTTGCTCCACCATGGTAGCCTTCTTTAGGATAGGAATGATGTTCTGTCTACTGCCTATTCCCTACTGCCCCAGCAGTAGATGGCAGTAAACAGTGCAGGTGGGTGACAAGGGCCAGGCAAGATGACTGACAGGGAGCAAGTATGCTCTCCAGCACCGAGGCACAAATGGGAAAGAAGCAATAGAATACTGTGGGGGACAGGGTAGTGCTGGGGGAGAAATTCAGATTTTGGAGTTCAGTTTTCAGACCTGAGTCTTGGCTTCCCCACTCTACCTAGTGTGACTGAGCAAGCAATTTAACCTCTACAAATCTCATTTTCTTCATCTGTAGAATGGGGATAATACTGGAACCTCCCTCATAATAGTGCTGTTCCAAGGATCAAGTAAAACAATCTATACAAAAGCTCCTAGCATACTGCCTGGCACAATGCATATCAGTTACCACTAGAAGTAGGAAACTGTACTGATGATGACAGTATAGAAGAACATCTCAGCCACAATGGGCTGCCTCATGTAACGGTCACCTGGGAGAGACAGAGTCTGAATTCACACTAGAATGAAAGATATGACTCCATAATCTATTTACTGTGATCTATCTTCAGGCCATTCATGGATCTTTTCAGCCATGCACATGGTTTGCTATACTGATTATCATTGGTAGGCTAGGGTTTCTCGGCTTTGGCAGCACTGACATCTTGGGCTGGATGACTCTTTGGCGTGGGGACTGCCTGTGCATCGCAGGGTGTTTAGCAGCACCCCTGGCCTCTACCCACTAGATGCCAGAAGTAACTCAGCACCCCAGCTCTGTTGTGACAATCAAACAACGTCTCCCAACATTGCAGAAAACCTGGGGGGGAAATGTCACCTCTGGCTGTAACCACCATTTTAGGGCATAGTTGATTTTTTGGAAAACTTCTGTTAGATCTCTTTGTGTTAGTTTCTCTGATATTCATAACTCTTCTTCACTGTTTGCTGCTCATATATATTTGGGATCAGTATTCCCCATTTCTCTTTTGTTCACAGATCTGCACCACAGCTCTTCTCCCTTCCTGGAAGAGAACGTGCTTTGAATGTGTATTATCCAGTGAAATGCCAGCATATCACAACGGATACTAATAGCTGATTCTCCCAAAGCCTCTTTGATGTTCTCCTTCTCTTTCTCCTGTTCTTCGTTCCTTGCGTGTAAACGTGCAGTGACGTTCTCTGCTGAGATAATATGCTCCTAGACTTGTCTGCCTGGGGACTCAGAGGTGGGGTGGGCTGACGGATGCAGTCTCTTTCTGTATGTGCTACTGCTGGGCTTAGTTTCCATAGTGGAAAATGTGGAGAGGACTATTGAGGATATTTTATAATGTTTTTTGAACATTTCAGAAAAAAATACAAATAACAGGTTGAGGAATACTCAGATTATCTGAGAAAGAAGTTATTTGAGGTTTTCATACTGTTGTATACTTAACTTTTTAATTATACAAAGTTTACTTTGCTCAGTTTTAACTCTTCAAGAAAGTCTGAATTTCAGTCTTGGATTTCAGATTAGCGTTCCTAAATATATACGTCTCCAAATATGTATATTAAAAGGTATAGGGTCCTACCTCATCCTTCATCTGCCAGTTCCTCTTCCCCAACTTATAACCACTTATATTAGTTTCTTACATGTACTTCTATAGTGTCTTTATGAGTAAATAAGCAAATACAAATAAAGATTCTTAGTCTCCCCTTTTTTATACAAAAAATAACTTACTATAAACTCTCTTTATCCTTCACCTTGGTTTTTGCAGTTAAATATTTTCTTGGAGATTCTTTTTTTTTTAAGATTTTTTTGATGTGGACCATTTTTAAAGTCTTTATTGAATTGTTACAATATTGGTTCTGTTTTATGTTTTCTGGTTTTTTGGCCCCAAGGCATGTGGGATCTTAGCTCCCTGACCAGGGATCGAACCCACACCCCCTGCATTGGAAGGCGAAGTCTTAACCGCTGGACCGCCAAGGAAGTCCCAGAGATCTTTCTATTAGATCAGTGTTCTTAAGCAGGGACAGAAAAAGGGAATAAAAGTCAACATGGCTGCTAAATAAATCTTTACAACTTCATGCTTAAAAAATTAAAATTTACACGATTTTTGAGATGAAGTAACATATAGAAACAGGGAGTCATACTTTTGCTGTTTTGAATTTTTAATATTAAGATAAACTATAATAGTAATGTTATTTGGTTATAATATTATAACAACACCTTAACTGATGTATATCTGTTTTTATGATGTCTGTGTGCAGCATGTGCATTTTCTTAGTTAAGAAACTGAAGCCCAGGAAGACTAAATAATACCATTGTTATGGTAGCCCTGGTACTAGAACACAGACTCCAATTCCCAGTTGCTATCAGTGTGGGATTTAGTTTATAGCGAAAAGGAAACAAGCATACTGAGGGTCTACTCTGTGCCACTTAATCTTACTTAATCCTTAAAACAACCTTATGAGGTAAGTATTATTCCTATTTTACAGATGAGGGTAAGGACCAAAACACTAAAATTTAGAGAGGTTAAATAACTACCAAATAGCACAAATAACCAAACCAGAATAAAAACTCACTGTCTACAAAGCATGTGTTCTTTTAGCTTAACCAGTCTACATGCTAGAAAGCCCAGGCAGAGTACTGACCTCAGAAGAGTTTCCTCTTTCTTCCATCTCATGCTTTTAGTGTTAATTTGTTCATTCATTCCTGCACTCTAGGTCCCTATCCCATTGACTCCCTGACCCCCCCCCCCCACCTTTGCTCAGTCTGCTCCAGTCATACCAGTTTCCCTGTTGCTCCTTGAGCACAGCAGAGCCTGTGGCTTTTGTACTGGCTGCCTTCCCAGGGAACCGCTGGACTCTCTCCCCTAGTTCATGTAGTAACACCTGGCATACTATATTTTACTTACTTGATCATTGGCTGTCTCTCCTACTAGAATGTAAACTTCATGTGAGTAGGGAGGTAGGGGTGGGTGTGTTGTGTGTGTGTGTGTGTGTGTGTTTTGTGTGTGTGTGTGTGTGTGTGTGTGTGTGTGTGTGTGTTTTTTTCAGTGATGGGTCAAGCAGTGGTCTGTTTTATTCAGTGCTAGATTTATAGCTCAAGAACAGTGCCCAGTATTTGCTTGGTAGTCGACAAGTATTTGTTAAATATTTGAACAAATACCTATTCTACTTTTGAACTAGGTACCATGTTAGGGTATAAGTGTGTGACTGTAAGCAAAAGACACATAGTACAGTCACCCTCTGTATCTTCAGATGCACAACCCATAGATAGGGAGGGCTGACTGTACTATATCATTTTATATGAGAGACTTGAGCATCTGTGGATTTTGGTATCTGTGGGAGTCCTGGAACCAATCCCCCTCGGATACTGAAGGATGACTGTAAGTATTCAATAGTTCCTTTCCTCTATAGTCATTGAATAACAGTTATCATTTATTGAGGAATTATTATATGCCATGTACCACGCTAGTCCCAGAAACAGTCATAAGAAGCAAGTACAGCAAGTCCCCGACATACGAACCTTCAAGTTGCAAACTTTCAAAGACATGAATGTGCGTTCCATCAGTGTCTGGCGTGAGTGAAATTGCAGCTTGCCCTCGGTCTCCTCTTGCTGACGATCCTTCAGCTCTACCATCTCCCACCTCCTCTCCCTCCTCCAGTCAGTAACTCTTCTTGCCTGTTCACTCGCTGCCAGCCCCTATATGCCAGCTGTTGTGCTGTACTGCTGTACTTTTCAAGGTACTGTACTGTAAGATTTAAAATGTTTTCTTTATTTTTGTGTTTTTATGTACATATTATTTGTGTGAAAAGTATTACAGTCTATTACAGTACAGTACTATATAGCCGATTGTGTTAGTTGGCTACCTAGGCTAACTTTGTTGGACTTACGAACCAACTGGATTTATGAACAAGCTCTCAGAAAAGAACTTGTTCGTATGTAGGGGACTTACTGTATTATTATTCTCATTTTACAGAAAAGCAGTTCCTCACCACCGTGACATACATCCACACCTCCTATCTCATATATCTCATATATCATCCTCTCCAGTGAATTTGTGTGTTGTAATATTCTGCTTGTGAAAGGCACAGAAAATCACTACCACTTGCAATCTGCTGTTTTGACACTGTATTTTCTGTAGGTTCATGGCTACTTTGAGCTTGATCATGAGATCTTAGCAAATATTCTCTTAATCATTGTAATAATAAAACAAGTTTAGTCATTTGGCATAAATTCATGATTATTTCTGGATGGTTTAGAAAATTGTGACTTTGCCAGTAATAACATCTCATGTTCCCTAGAGGAGGTGGGTTTGTCATAAATACCATTTCCATAGAACACTTCAAGGAACTTAAAGTTCTCGGAAAGTATTTTTAGCAGGCAGCCTTTTCTCAGACAGACTTCAAGGGCAAAATGCTGTATACCCTTAAAAGTGTGTATTGTATGTGTTTTATCTTGTTAAGAATATTTGTATGTATTTCTCTTTTTTTTTTTTTTTCTTTTTTTGGCGGGCTTAGTTGCTCGTAGCATATGGGATCTTCCCGGACCAGGGCTCGAACCCGTGTCCCCTGCATTGGCAGGCTGACTTCCAACCACTGCGCCACCAGGGAAGCCCTGTGTGTTTTTCTCTTATTGCAAAATCCATTTATATTTAGATGTTCCTTTTGTATCTTAGTGGACTGAGGAAAACAGAAATAGATTCTTTAGAAAAGCATTCTGATGTAGCTACACAATTTTGTTTTTAATCTCCTTTCATCCTTTTTTTTCTCTTCCCAGATCACAGGTTATTTTCTTTCAGATATTGCAAATAGATATTTTGGAGGATTAGTATAATTCCTTTCTCTTAACACTTATTCTTTGGTAGGTTGTTTTTCTTTCTTTTATTCTCTCTTTTTAAAAAAGTTACAAAGAATATATCCTTTTCCAAATCTTACTCTGAGCCAAAAGCAAAGAAAAAATTTTTTAAGCCCCTAGTTCCTGTAAGTCTTTTTTTAAAAAAGGCTTAACTCTTTTATTTGGCTTTCATACTTTAATTCACTGGTGTTCAGTTTGTAGATTTAACATAAAAGGCCAAAACAGGGAGCAGTCATGTGCCAGAGTAGATGAGTTCACTGGTTTTCACCTCCCTGTAGTCTGGCTGCCTGCACAGAGGCAGCGGCTAACGTGGTATGCTTGGGAAACCAAACGTTTCCTAACTTGTTAGTGGGAAATGTAGACTTCAGAAACTTAGAAACCACAACAACAGAGGCTTATGTTTTATTGTGACTACTGAAATCACACAATTTGCGATGAGAAACAGGCTAGATAGGAGTCCAAAGAGCATAAAATGTGAAACATTTTGATCCCTAGAGAACTTCCTTCTTTTTCCCCTTCCATTTTAGCTATAGTAAATCAGTAAATAAGGAGGGCAAAGGAAGTAGAACATTTAATACCATTAAACAGTATTTGGAGGTCAAGGCAGTTGGAAGATGAAGGTTGATGTTTGGCCTGACTCCCTGCTGAGCAAACAGTGAGATCCTGAACCACAGTGAACATCCTCCATCTACCCTTACTCACTTTTCCTAGTTCCTGAGGGTGACTGGTTTCTGTCTCCTAAATGATGTTTTAGAGAACTAGAGTTTGGGCCATATGTAAAACTTAATTACAGATAGGTGGGAAAGTTGGAATGTAACTGTTGGAATGTAACTGACCATTTTTCTTGTGGTCTTTGCATGTCCTCTTGCATACATTTTAAAAATTAAAATTATTTTGGTCATCTAACCTTGTTTAATTTTCCCTAACAAACAGTTCAGAGCATTTGGGTTACATTTTCCTTTTCTGCCACTTCTGAGCATTGAGAAGATAGAAAGCATGAACACAGAGTTTGATCCTATTTTCTCTAAGTTGGGTTCTTCTAAGATGAATGTGTTCTAGAGAATATTTAGCTTGTGTAGTTAGGGGCAATTCCATCTTAAGATGTTACAGTGGTTTGCAACAGGCCTGCTAGTGGTGAGAGCAGTGACTTGATACTTTACCTCCCTTGCCCCTGGGCCTGTCTGCAGCTGATTTTGTCCCTGCACAAAAGTTTTACCCATTTAGTTATGTTTATCGGTATGAGAAATTCTGTTTGGAAAAAAATTGATGAAAAGGCTATATAGTATACCTTGTGTATGTGCTATATGAATACCCATCCATTTTTGCCCTGACCATATATAACTTTTGAATTTTAATTAATTTTAAGATTTGAATTTTGAGAGAGGGCAAACTATTTCACGTTTGCAGTCGTTGAAAAAAGCGTTGTTGAAAAAAGCACTGACTTCAGTCTCCCTCACTTTTAAAGTTTACTCATTCACAGCTAAAAACAAAGAAAAAAAGCAAAACCCCAATTCTCAAGCAACAGAAAAGCCACTTTCAAAAGAGCCATGTATTCAATGGACAGGGAATGTTGGACCAAAATCTGCCACTGACTTAACTCTATGACCTTGCCTCATCTACCTGTTACCTCAGCTGCAACATGGGGAAAGCAATACAATTTTGTCTCTAAGGTTTACAAAGCCTTTAATGATCCTCAAATCTCAGTTCCAGAGGATAAAAACCACTACCAACCTTTAAAGTCCTTTCCCTCCCTTCTTTCCTATATAGCACTATATACAAATTCACATGTCAAAAATGTATATTCCATTCTATCAGAAGAGATTTTATGACTCGTCAAGTCTCAGTGGTTCATAACTATACAGGAACCTTAATTGGAATTTCATGGGATTCAGATTTATTTTTGGTTCTTTATATGTCAAGCATTTGTTATAGTTCAAGATTATAAGTGTGCTGTAAAAGTACAGAAGTAAATCTTTTTAGTGTCTGACACTTAAAATGTTATGCTAAATTGAAAGTATAATTAAACTGAAAAATGAACACCTAGGAATTAGTATTTGACTAGTAGTTTCTGAAAGGAAATCTTCATTGTCTGTGGGTAGGATCTAATATAAGCTATTTAGCCCAAGTTGTAAGATTTGTCTCACCTATTTGTTTTATATGTGTGCCTCTCCAGCATGGTAGGACTTTCCAGGTAAAACAGGGAGATTCCAGGCCAGCTTTTAAGCCTTTTGCTCTCCTTGGTCCTTTACTCAGTAACTTGTTTTTTATTTCAGGTGACTAAGACTTCTTTAGGAAAGCTCATGTGGGTTTCTCATAGGAGGGATTCCTTTCAAGAAGGGAAATCAGGATAAAGGATAACCTCACTTTTCAGAGTGGCTGAAGTTAAGTACTAGAGACATGGATTTTCTCCAGTAAGCTTAATCCTGAGTTCTTAACTCTCCAATAAGCTTAAACATGAGTTCTTTGGGACTGCATCCTACAAAGCACCTCCTCTTTGGCCCTGAGACAGCCCCTTGTGCCTCAGCCTGGAGGAACCCAATAGCACCAGATGATGATGGAGCATCATTCTTATGGGCAAACTGGCTTAATATCTAGAAGAACAATAGATACCATTTACTGAGTGTCTGCTGTGGGTCTGGCATTGTGCCAACTGCTTTATCATCACTTCTAATCTTCACTTTAAGGATTGAAATAACTATCGAAGTCCAGGTTGTTCTAAAGGCCAAATAATGGAATTTAAAATCAGACTTTCGGTGTTCTGATGCTGGATCAAGCCTTCTTTCTCTTTTTACCTCATATTCCCTTTTCACAGTAGACTTCCAAGGGATAAATCTGCCATCATTTTTTGGAATGCTACATTTACATTTCACTTTCCATCTTTTCCCTGAATGTTCCCTAACTTGTCTAACCCTGGCTGGTTCCCCTTTCTGAGTTCCCACAGCCCTTACAGTTTTGTGACACAAATACTCTGTATTGTTTTATACCACTTTCTAATTTGTTATATTAGTTTTGCTCTTGAACTAACTATAAGCTCCTTAAAGAATCTGATACCTCTGTATCCTCCACATGGGTCTGAAATTGGTACATACTTGATGACCAAATGATTTGAGAGGTGAGAAGACCCATTTCTTAGGGGAACATAACTCCCTCTTAGTCTGAATGATGCCTACAGTTCTCAGAATTTACTCTAATTATTATGAGAGCTGAAGAAGGAGAAGTAGAGTTTTGTTCCTCCTGTTGTCACTTTGGAGGAGGGAGAACCACTCAGTGAAGTGAATTCACTTGGAGACAAATTTAAATAAGTCCAGATGGGGGTAAACTAGCCAGAGAATCTTAACTTTGCCTGTGATTCTTTGCATCTTTGTTCAGCCCAGTGAATTTTATGAGACTGTAAGAAGACTCTTATGAGGCATAAGTTTAGGGGAGATGAGTAGAACCCCAGTCATTTAACAAAGTTGTTCTCATCTTTATCTAAAAGACCTCAGTCTGCCCCATATAGGCAGTTGTATGAAAGCCTGAAGGATAATATTGAACCTCAAACATAATGTGTTTCTTTTAGTAAAAAGAGTGTTTAACTCTCTTGATAAAAAATGAATTATTTTTAAAGAATAGATAATCTTCTCATTTGCAGCAAAGGATTACTTTTTACAGAACTCCACAGAGTGATTCACCTCCTCTGCCATTCCCAATTAACTGACAAACAAGCCAAGGCTAAGGGACTTACACAGCATCTCACTGCAGGCCATTTGTCTTCAGCAAGAAGGAACTTTCTCATGCTCTCCCCAAGCTCTTAGGCTAAGCAGCTCCATCCTTTTCTTCAAATGTAACAGCAGCAGTCACTTAAGTCTTGTCAGACCAAATGTGATGAATATTTTACATTCCTCTTATAATTTCTGCTCAGAGATTTGTTTTTGTTTTGATTCACTTAAAAGAGAATTTTAAAAAGAGAGAGAAAATTTAGTTCACCTTTAAACTTTTGTTCCAAGACGGGTGGGCCATGAGATATGATAAATCTGGCAGATTTACTCCTGTCAGAGTCGCCCATCTTGAAGGTCTGAGCTCATCTTTTTTTTTTTTTTTTTTTTTTTTTTCTGAGCTCATCTTTGTGGCTGCTCTTGGTAGGATGATTTGGATTTTCTCACAGGCTCAAGGGCTACAGTTATGTGAATTTTGCCTCTGGCTTAAGAGTGGACTTTTTCCTCACATTCTTCCCATTTTCTTCAGCTGACTTGTCTCTCTAATGATAGGATCAGTAGCTTATATTTTTATATAGTCTTTGACTCTACGTGATCAGAGTTCCCTCAGGGGTTACTGTGCAGTATTCTATCCTTACCCAGTATTGAGAGATACTTACAGTGGATGACATTGTTCCCATTTTTTAGGTTAACGGAAGCCAAGGCTATAGGAGGCTTACACAGAGAATGGATGGCAGAGCCAAGAAGAGTAGAACTTGATTTACGAACCATTATTCTTACTCTTTAGTCTTAGCGTTGAGGTAACACTATTTGTCCATATCAATTTAGTGTCAGTAGTAAACAAGCTTGGAGACGGACTACATTTGTGTTGTTTTTTTTTTTTTTTTGCGGTACGTGGGCCTCTCACTGTTGTGGCCTCTCCCGTTGTGGAGCAACAGGCTCCGGACACGCAGGCTCACGGGCACAGCCGCTCCGCGGCATGTGGGATCTTCCCGGACCGGGGCACGAACCCGTGTCCCCTGCATTGGCAGGTGGACTCTCAACCACTGCACCACCAGGGAAGCCCATGTGTTGTATTTTTTTAAAAAAACAGTCTTTATCTTTATTTTTATGTACAGCTGACCTGTATTATCTATACTGCTTTATCAGTTCATTAAAAAAGAGCCCGAACAGGACAGTGATCAATGATTGGAACCACTGTGCAAGAGCTGCTGATGATCTTAGCCCTTGTCATCAACACAGTAGGTGTAGCTATGTTAGTGACATGGTGTGGCATGTGGAGAACTTAGTTGCTGGGCTTGTTGTCCTGCCTTGTACTTATAGCACAGTGTCTGGTAGACACTCAGTAAATGTTTGGTGCTGATGAGGAGTTACAAGCCCTAGGCTGGTTTCACAGGTTGACACTGGCGTTACCTAACTTTGAAACTATAGAAAAATTATTCCTTTTCTGTAAAACCTGGCAGATGAATTGACTACCCACAGAAACTTTGGAATCAAAATATATACTTGGGAGCTTTCCTGGTGGTGCAGTGGTTGACAGTCCGCCTGCCGATGCAGGGGACACGGGTTCGTGCCCGGGTCTGGGAAGATCCCGCATGC